>NC_060973.1:1140000-1142500 GCF_910589235.1 Vespa crabro
TTTATTTCCTATTTACTTTTTTCTCCCTCTTTTTTCTTTTTTCTTTTTTTGTTGCATTCGATGTGTGCGCGTGCGTCGCTCTTTTCGTTTTCTTCTTTTCTCTCTCTCTCTCTCTCTCTCTTTTTGCAATCAGATATTAAATATATGTATATACGTACGTATGTGTAAAACGTCGGAGTTAATGTTTACTTTATAAGGTCATTTTATTCATTCGTCTATCTATCTCGTTTATTTATCTATACGTATCCCATCTCTTTCTATTATGTGCTCCTTTTTTTTTACAACAGCTTTCTTTTTCTTAGATATTTCCTTTCTTTCTTTGACCAACTCTCGCCCCCGTTCCAACAAACACGAGATATCCTCTCTCTCTTTCTCTATCTATCTATTTATCTCTATCTTTCTTCTTAAGAGTCTCGCGACTCTTTCTATCTATCTCTCTTTCACGAGGTACCGCCGTTTACATTAATGTATGAGGGCAATCGTAAAGGCACGATGTGTACATACGTCTCGATCGAGGTCTTAGGAGAGCAGCAGAGATTTTCTCGTAGGACGAGGACAAAAAAGTCGCGACATGCCGCAACGACGTGTACCCGATCTAATGCACTCGCCTATCCGTCCGTCTGTCCGTCCGTCCGTTCGTTGGTCCGTCGATCCATTCTTTTGTATGTACTGTTGTCGAACGATCGACCGGTCAGTGCCGAGCCAGGGTGCCGAGTCCAGATGAAGAAGACCCACTGGGGTGGGTCGAGGGTGTAGTGGGTGGGAACGGTGGGACTTCACCGATGCACCGTATCTTCGAGTAACATTATAATGTGAAATCGTGACGGCCGAGCTCGACTCTGTTGCATTCGTTGATTGTCCCTTTCATTATGCTGATCGACCTTTCGTCGATTTAATGCAATTAACATATACACATATACAGTGCGGCACTCGGACAGAAGAGACCCTCCCCTTTCTCTCTTTCTCCTCTCTCTTTTCTCTCTTCCCCCTCTCTCTCTCTCTCTCGCTTGTTCTCTTTTTCTGAAGAAATATCTCGAGATATATTCGGCAAGAGAAATAATTCAACTCGAGGTTGATGATTATCTCGATAATTTTACAATTATTAAAAAGAGATTATTATGTATATATGTAACCTATGTAAATTCTAGAAATAATCTTACAGATACATTTTACAATATATACGATATATTTATATGTATATAAATATATATATATATATATTAAAAGCAATGATATAGGAATATTATTCCTTGTAGATATATCTAACATTAATCTGAATTTATAAAAATAACGAAACGATGATTTTACAATCCCCCAACTGATATTCCGTTACTCGTTCGTCTATATATTTTTCACCATGTATTTTCTCTATCCACTCGCATGGTAGGATATATACATACGTGTACCGAGTATGCTGTCAGGAACTCAACGAAGAGAAGGAAGAAGAAGGAAGGTGGTGGAGAAGAAGGAGAAAGAGAAGGAGAAAGAGAAGGAGAAGGAGAAGAAGGAGAAGGAGAAGGAGAAGAAGAAGAAGAAGAAGAAGAAGAAGAAGATGAAGAAGGGAGGGAAGGAGGGCCGGTGAAGAAGAGGTCGACCGAGAGGTCGCTCGGTAAATTGGTCGCGCGGTGGCGTTACCGTTGATCTACGGCAAGAGACGCGATAGTTATGGAAAGGTTACGGCGTTCTGCGGAACGTTCGATAAAACGTCCTCCTCGTCGTCCTCGTCTCGACTTTACTCGTAGAAACGAGCTGTCCTCGGGATGGTGCGCGGGGAGCGAATCGTAAATCGCGGAATCGCAACCGCGAGCATTGCCAAAGAGGAAAAATCGCGTGCACGCGCGACGAACAGATCTTCCGTGTTCGATCTTTCTCGTTTCTCTTTCTTTCTCTTTTTCTCTCTTTCTCTTTCTCTCTTTCTCTTTCTCACTCTCTCTTTCTATCTCCTTCCTTTTTACGATCGTTACAACAGACTTGTTTTTATCAATTTTTAACTCGTTCGATTAATAATAAATCGTTTATTATTTATATATATATATATATATATAAACGTAAATGTTTACACTCGCGATCCGATATTAAAGATTTTTATCGAGGCCAGATGGGATGGGAGTAGGAAGCGGGAATAGGTGGGCTTGTAGTATGAGATGGATAGCGTGGATGGGTCATGGTAACGATAACATTTTTGATCGATCGAGGCCGATCCGAGAGAACGGAAAGCGGAGCAAATGCATGGCCGAGCAGAACGGTTTATACAGCCGTGAAGAGTATCGAACGCGTTTATTAACGTAATTTATCCGACTCGACGACAGGGACGTACGAGGGAAAGCGAGGAGAACTCGAAACCTTTCTCTCTCTCTCTCTCTCTCTTTCTTTCTTGCGCTCTCTCTCTCTCTCTCTCTCTCTCTCTCTCGATTATATCACGAAAGGACGGCCTGCACCCACCTCGTTACGATTCTCGATCGGTCCAGCGGCGGAGGCTGGCTGGGTTAGTTGCTCGGTT
>NC_060973.1:1147500-1155000 GCF_910589235.1 Vespa crabro
CGTGCTACGATGCGAATGTTAGAGAGAAAGAGAGAGAGAGAGGTGGAACGAGTGCGAGAAAGTTAAGAGAGGAAGAAGGATGAAAGAGAGAATTCGCCGAATTTCCGCGATCGAACGTGTTACGCTCTTAGTCTGGCGATTTATTGGTACGATAAATTTGAAGATAGTGAGAGAGAGAGTGAGAGAGAGAGAGAGAGAGAGATTTTTAACGATCGTCTCCTCCTTCTTTTCCTCTTCTACCTTATCTTTATCTCTCTTCGTTCGTCCGTCCGTTCATCCGTTCGTTCTTTGCCATAGTAGTATTATACCTATCAACGTGTTATATATATTGGACTTGTGATATTTCTTTTCTCTCTCTCTCTCTCTCTCTCTCTCTTTCTCTTCATTTTTTTTTTCAATTATTATCATTGTTATTATATTATTATTATTACTATTATTATTATTATCTTCTATGATATATTTAAAACAGTGATAAAATAATAATAATAATAATAATAATACTAATAATAATAATAGTAATAATAATAATAATAATAATAAAATATTAGGATAGATAAGATACTCGTCATCATGTATTAACATATTTATAAAGAAGGAACGAGTATACGGTAGGTAGCCGTTGGAAAGATTCCTTTTTTCCTTTCCTAGCTGTCGAAAAGTCGCGCGTCATCGTAAATAAAGCGCGATCCATTATCGTTCTAAGGCAGCCGTGTAGAAGAAAAACGTTCTCCGCGATGTTCGTCTTGGTCTTGAGTCGTCGTGGGAGGCTCGATAATGATGACGATCCTTCCGCGGACCTTGACTCCTTCTTCTTCTTCTTTCTTCCTTCTTTATTCTTCTCCTTCATATTCTTCTTCCTCTTCTTCTTCTTCTTCTTCTTCTTCTTCTCTTCCTCTACCTCTTTTTCTTCTTCTTCTCCTTCTTCTTCTGTTTCTTTTACGAGAAGTCCTCGCCGCGGATTCCCGCGGATTGCGTCGGCAAAGCGAATCGAAGATTTCGCATTAGTTCGAGCGACAGGTTCGCGGCAACGGCAAGAGAGATTGCATCGCACCCACGATTCCAGAGTATAGCGCCCATTAAGCGGACAGCGAGTATAACGGAAGCACGTCGATCACGGAGACACAAACACTACCGATCCTTATATACCAACAACGTTACGTACAGTTACTCGGGAAAGTATTTGGTCGCGAGTCATCGATTAACTCTCCCTTCTACTACATTCCTATCTTTTTATTCCCATTTATTTATTTTATCTTCTTTCTTCTTCTCGCACGTATAAACGTTAAGTAGTTAGTTACATGTATATGTATGTGTGTACGTGTCTATGTTTATGTATGTGTATATGTCGACTATCGACTTTCGACATTGATCGTTTCCCCTTGAAATCGTATCTTCTCTGTACTAGATTGATTGATTGATTTATTTATATATATATATATATATATATATATATATATATATATTTATTTATTTTTTCCTATTTAATCTTGCACGCTCACGTATTAAACATCACCGATCTCGTACTACAGTTGTTTACACGCTTAATGAATATTTATGATTTGTAATATTAAACTCTATTTCTCTCTCTCTCTCTCTCTCTTTTTCTTTTTGTGAAGTTCGTATATAAACGATGCGAAAATCGGTTTTTCTAGAGAATCCCTTGGAATTGAGGCGAAGAATTGGAAAAAAAAAACAACAACAAAATAAAAACCAGAAAAAATAATAAAAGGGAAAGAAAAAAAAACAGAAAAGAAAAAGAAAAAAAAAAGATGGCAAACGTGAGAGAAAAGAGTTCTCGCAGGAGCCAGGACCCCGTCTCGTACGGTCCTCCTCTTTAAGAGGCGACCTTAGCTCGACGGTGGACTGCCGGAAGGCCGCTCTCAGGGAGTCTCATCATCGGGAGTTGAGAAATAGACACATTACGGCGCATAACGGCGGCTCGCCGTGGCTCGCATTAGCCGCGTCGAATCGCACCAAAGCGAGGTCCGAGATCGTCTCGCATGCGATATCGTAATCTCTCTCTCTCTTTCTCTCTCTCTCTCTCACACACACACACACACATACACACTCAGAACTCACCTCGGTATACTCTTCGGCAAAGCCTTCTCTATACGAAGAAGACTTCCAACTCGCTTCTTGCAAACGTCCGAAGTATAGTCGTAACACGCGTGTACGAGCAACACATGTGTGGCCTTGAAGAAAGGAGAGCCATCTCGCTTGACCCGTGCACCTTAATATCGCTCTGATTGCCTTACGCGAAGAGGGTTCCTGTCTTATTCGACGATGCAGGTAGCACGGATCACGCGATCGCGATCGAGATCGAGATCTATCTTTTCCTTTCTATTCTTCTTACACATTTTATATATATATATATATAAATAGATAAATAGATAGATAATGTTTATCTGTGAAATGAAATGAAAGAAAAAAGAAAACAGAAGAAAAAGGAAGAGAAATAGTATGAAGAGAAAAAAAGAAACACAAAAAAGAAAAAAAAAGGAAAGATAAGGTATAACTTTTGATCGCTACGAAAAAGGTCCAACACAATCATAGGACTCACCTTAGAAGATCGATAGTCGTGGTTCAAAAGGAACTTCACCGAGTAACATACAGAGCATCCACCGATGACTAATGGTATCGTCATTAGAGCTCTTCGAAACACCTTCCTCTATACGTACATAGTTCGATCGGTAACGTAGTTCGATGGATGGATGGATCCGATCGCAGGTGCATCCTCGTGGCCTGGTGAAAGGCCGAGATTGAGGATGATGGCATTGCTCTTCGATGACCATGTGTGTAGTAGAGCATTCGGACTAACGTTTAGTCATGGAGAACGTGTGTGGCGACAGACGAGTTTTTAACTATTAGATTCTAGGTACCACCTTGTGTATGCGCGCGCGTGTATGCGTGCGTATTTTTCATTCGTTCGTATGAGAGGAAAAAAAAAGAAGAAGAAAAAGAAAAAAGAAAGAAAGAAAAGAAAAACAGAAATCTCATAGGTACATCGATAAGTTGATAGATAGTTAGATATAGGATATTATCGGAATAATTCATATGTATAAATGCACTTTTTTTTTTTTTCATTCGTTCTCCTTCTTCCTTTCTTTCATTATTTCTTTCATTCTTTCTTTCTTTCCTTTTTTTTTTATCCAATGCATTCCATTTACCGTTCTTTTTACTGTTCGAGCCGACGATCGTCCATCATAACATCGATAATAGAGTTGTAGCTGCATTGTCGTTTCAGTCATTTTCTTACTCGCTTTAACTCTCTCACACTAAATCGCTTTCGAGGCCGTCACACGTATGTATATATACATAAACGTAACTATAAACGCGTACATATATATCCATATATGTATATGTATATATGTATGTATGCATATACATACGTATACATATAAAATTGCGCAAAAGCGCAAGAGCACGTCTCCGACCGCGAGATCGCTAGATATCCCTCTCTTGGGAAGAGGCCGACACGTCGAAATTTATCATCGACTCGTCCACTTTATGTTTGTCCTCGAAAGGACAAACGATCGACGAGTTGCACTCATGGTATACTGTATAATACACTTTCGATCGTTCACCGGGAGAGGAAGGCTGAAAATGCACCTTCGTGTCTTCGAAGAACCGTCGTGAGTTGACTCGTTGCTACATGTTTCTCTCTCTCTCTCTCTCTTTCTCTCTCTTTTTCTCTTTCTTTCTCTCTCTCTCTCTCTCTCTCTCTCTCTCTCTCTCTCTCTCTCTCTTTCTTTGTCTCTCTCGTGCACGGATCGATCGTCTTTATTATAGCCCATGAGAGACAAGTGTTTTCAATGCCCGCGGATATAGAAAGCGCGGGAAACAAAAGGGGGAAGGTTAAAGGGAAAAAAAAAAAAGTCTTTAGTGTTATGACTAGGTATAATAATGATTAGCCAATCGTCTTTCATTTCACATCGAAAACCGAACGTTATGTTATATCCCATGAATTATTTTACATTGTTTATTCATTTTATACGATCTATATGACTTAAATTTAATATCACTCTTCTCTTTTCTTTTTCTCTCTTTCTCTCTTTTTCTTTCTTTCTTATCTATTTTTCTTTCCACTAGCTTAACACTGAGAACGCGAGAATCGAGATTAGAATTCTTAATAGTTAAACGGGAATCGAGTTTCCTGTCTTCGCGACGAATTTCGATTCTTTAAACGTGGATTCACGCGTACGTTGATCCTATGAATGAAGTTGAATTAAGTCTGTCTATATATATATATATATATATATATATATATATGTATATATTTCTCTCTCTCTCTCTCTCTTTCTCTCTCTCTCTTTCTCTCTCTCTCTATCTTTCTCTTTCACATTGTCTCGACGTCCTCTTCCTGTAAAATCTCAAGCGAGACACTTAGACGTCGTCTCGACTCCTACGCGTCCACGCGTGCACGTGCTCACGCATATAAGCGGCGATCGTGAGCGCAACGGATGAGTGCGTATGGTAATGACAGGCCAGGAAATGCCGACGAGGCGCCGCCGGAAAGATCGAGCCGCCTCGATCGCTACCGATTTCTATCTTAGTGCTTTTACGACCTTTCAGATTGTTTTCTTAATTCGTCCTCACGGCTACTATTCATCTTCCCTCACATTATTCGTCTTATTATAATCGATTATATCTTTGCTAAAGAAAAGAGAGAGAGAGAGAAAACAAAAATAAAAAAGAAGAAGAAGAGAAACCAAAAATATATTTACACCACTTTTTACGTTGAATTCTAATCGCACAAAAAGTCAATTATTTATGCATACGTGAGATCATATCAATAATTTATTTTGCAAATAACAGCACGCATTATGCTACTATTTGATATCTATCTCCATCTCTATCTCTATCTCTCTCTCAATATATATGTATATATACATACATACATATATATACATACATACATACATATATATATATATATATATATATATATATGTATGTATGTATATGTATAAAAGTGATTTCACGCTTTCGAGAAATCACATTACCGTATGATACGTGAGAAAAACATGATACGGGATCGTATTTTATATAGTTGAATTTTATCGAAGCCATTTACGACGAGAACAGGCCAGTTCGGTATAATCGACATAAATATATATATATATATATATATATATATATATATATATATATATATTTATTTATATTTATATATTTATATGGAACTTGTAATTTATTCGAATGAAATGGTATACTTTTATAAATAACGATTTTTGGAGCATCCATTCGGTGGAGTATATATATATATCTTTGTCAATGAATTTTGGTTATACGAATGAACTCGAAAACGATGATTTCTTTCTTATAATGCTAGCTAAGAAACGGGTGAATCATTAATTAACGACACGCTAAGTTTTACTATCGCGCAAAAAGTCGGTCATCGGTGAAAGTCGTCGTCGTCGTCGTCGTCGTCGTCGTCGTCATCGTCGTCGTCGTTGTCGTTGTCGTTGTTGTCGTTGTAGTTGTCGTCGTAGTTGCCCTCGTAGATCTTGCAGGTTCTCTTTTTACTAGTCACAAACTCGTGAAATAAAACGTGTTCGTCTGACTTTAAAGCAAATAAAATCAATTTTCGTCAGATTGACGGTCCGACCGATGCGTTCTCCGTACGAGAAAGAAACGATCTTAATTACTTTTTTTTTTTTTTTTTTTTTTTCTTTTATTAATTCAACCTGTTCGTGTCTGCGTGTATATATATATATATATATAGATGTATATGCACACACATGAGAGTGAAATACAGAAATCTAGTTTTAATCGTAAACTCGAAGTTCTCGTTGCTCCCGAGCACGACGAGATATGTCGTCATCGCAAATTGCCGTCAAGTAAATATCGCAATGTTACGTAGGTACCTACCTACCTACCTACCTACCTACCTACCTACCAACCTACCTACCTACCTACCTACCAACCTACCTACCTATCTACCTACCTACCTACCTATCCGGTGTAATCTCTCGCGGCAGGACTTCGAAGAGAGCAAAGAGTAGAGTTTTGCCCGTTGGCGCAATAACATGCTAGCGTTACTTCGAAGCGATTGATAATGCCGACAAAATTGGTCCTTGTTGACTTTGGAGAAATCAAGGATAACGAGAAACGTTACGCGTAAGTACGTAAGTATACATTCTGTTTCTACGTAGGTAAGTTTAATAAATAAAGAAAAAGAAAAAAAGAGATAAAGAAAGAAAGGAAGGAAGAAAAAAGAAAAGAAAAAGAAAAGTACGAATGATAAATATCATACACTACTTTTATCGTATTATCACAACAAATATGATCCTCTTCGAGAAAGTCCTAGTTCCTTTTTTTTTCTTTTTCTTTTTTTTCTTTACTTTCACATTAGCCTACTAAACTAGGAACATATTTATATATATACATATATATATATATATATATATATATATATATATATATAAATATATATATATGTATATATTGCTTGAGAAATATTATTCCAACTAAGATATATATCAAACGCGAGATCTAATCTCAAAGGACTTCTAATGATAGACTCGATATTCTCTCATGATTATCTCGTAAATGAAAGAAAAGAAAAAGAAAAGGAAAAAAAGAAAAAGAAGAAGAAGAAGAAGAAGAAGACGAAGGCGAAGAAGAAAGAACGAAGAAAAAAACATAAAAAAACTCCATAGTAAGAGAAAGACAGAAAGAAAGAGAGAGAAAGAGAAAGAGAGGGAGAGAGATGGTCGAAGGAGCAAGCAAGAGAAAGATAAAGAAGAAGACGAAGCTAAGCGAGGGACATAAACGCGTGACTTTTCACAGCCCACGAAGATCTAGCGCAGCATTCTGCAACGACCAAAGAGAGGCGTAAACATGCCGTCGATGTAAACCACCAACGTAGATTCTACAGTACAGTCACCTGTAGAAACTCGACCTCGACTTTCCACGTCTCTGCTAGTAGATATTCCATTCCTACATCGAGGATCGGCGCACGGTCTTCTTTTTTTCATTCGAACGATTTCGACGACGATCGAGAGACTCTTTCTTTAATCGGCAATTAATGCCGTTCCATTATACTAAATACAATTTTCGACTTTACGAGAACATTTTTTATATCGTAAACGAGTTCTCTCTTATCGAATCGTTAAAACGAAACAAAACAAAAGATAAAAATAAATAAGTAAAAAAGCACAAAGGCAAAAAGAAAAAAAATAGAAAAAAAGCGCATATATATATATATATATATATATATTTTTTTTTTTCACACACACATATATCTATATCAAATTGTTATTCACAGAATCGAAGATTGAAATCGAACCTGTCGATTTTTTGACCCGATTGTACAACATCGTGCATTGTGTTACACATTAGCGTTAATAATTCACGATTTTATGGCAGCAAACTCGCGAAGTTGGCATTATGGGGAAGCCCTACGGCACAATGCGGGCACAGTTCTCTTAGCCATTTTTTCTTTCTTTTATCGTATCTTCTCGTCTCTCTCTCTCTTTCTCTCTCTTCCCCTTCCTC
>NC_060973.1:1160000-1162500 GCF_910589235.1 Vespa crabro
TAATAACGTTCTCAGAATTCGAATTTTGATTTTCTTTTTTTTTCACGTTCTCGTTTTACCATTGGATACATACGAATGATTCGGTTTTTCTTATTCACTTAACCCGTTCAGAAGCGGTAAGGAAATAAAAAAGAAAGAAAGAAAGAAAAAGAAAGAAAAAGAATCGTTTTTAAGAACGACGTCCGCGACGAATTCGAATTAATGATGTTACGTGGCATCACAATCGGTAACTGATTCCAGATTAAAGAGCGCTCGATGAAAAGAAGAGTAAACGAAGAAGAAGGAAAAGAAGAAAAGGAAGAAGAAGGAGAAGGAGTGGTAGAGGGGAAAGGGAGAAGGAGGAAAGAAAAAAGAAAAGAAGAAGAAAAAGAAAAAGGTCGAAAGGGCAGGGACAACTTGTGAACGACGAGGACAACGGACGGCTTTACACCGTGATTGGATAATCATTAACGCCCCAAGATCTCTTCGTTTCTAATTATCTAATCGCCGAATGACGTTGGTGTTGGATCTAAGCACGTGTCCAATCGCGGTACTAGTCAATCAACGAGCGAGCACCTTCTCTCGCCGACGTCGTTAACGTCGTTAGTTAAATTCTTTGCTCGATCATCGGCTTGTACACAATGCGCGATCTATAGCTCTGTAATTAGGTGTCTGATTTCTCCCTGGTACACGTAGAAGAAATTTTCTCTCTCTCTCTCTCTCTCTCTATCTTACTATCTCTAATTCTTTTATTCTTGCTGACAATGATTTTACAATAAATACAATTATAACGACGGAATGTTAGTGACGTAATAGCGAGATAGATATTAATCCCGGTTAACGTCGTGATCCAACGGAAGCATTAATCTAATCCACCCAACGGCAAACTACCAAGTATCTAAGATTCTAATGATCCTAACGATCGGATTCCGAGGATTACGATCGAGATCGTCGTCCGATGTAATTGCGATCACGATATCGGTGTTGTTACATAAATATCCAATCTAAAAAGTTCATCGTTGCCAACCAGCGGAATCCTAATGATCGTCTAAACGGAGGAGAAAGAAGAATGAGAGAAAAAGAGAAAAAAGAGAGAGAGAGAAAGAGGTCTCGAACAGAGGGGTCGAAAACTAATATCGAAGCCTTCGCCGCAATTGCGGTCTCCACGAGGAAGGGCCTCGGCTACCGTGAGCTTCTCTACGCTGTATAAATTTCGTCCTGAATAACTCCTTGTGGGACAATAAAGCCGTTCGCAAATCGGATCCAATAATTTCTCATCCAGTAGGACTAATTTTGAATGCCATTAGTTAGCACAAGCCGCCTGGGATGATCCTGAGCGGCAAGCCAGATTGTTATTTCGTTCGTTCGTTCGTTCGTTCGTCTGTTCGTTCGTCTGTTCGTCTTACTTCCCTTCCTACGAGAGTATTCGCCCACCCTCTTTTCCCTCTCTCTCTCTTTTTCTATATCTATCTCTTTCTCTTTCTATTTCTCTCTCTCTCTCTCTCTCTCTCTCTCTCTCTTTCGTTTCTCGTCTTTGTTCGTGATCGTCGAGCTTACACCGTGCTACTGTATTATGAGTGGACGCCAACGCATTATGCACCTCCACCCTTTCTCTATCTCTTTCTCTTTTTCTCTCTGTCTGTCTATCTGTCTGTCAGTCTGTCTCTCTCCCTCTCTCTCTCTCGCTCTTTCTCTTTCTCCTTCTTTCCGTTTTTCTGTCTCTCTTCCTTTCCGTTTTTCTTCGTTCTCTCTTCTTCTTCTTCTTCTTCTTCGTTCTCTCTTTTTCTTCTTCTTCTTCTTCTTATTCCTTTTCCTCCTCCTCTCCTCTTCAAGACAAACTCCCGTCCGTTTGTTCGCCGCATGGCGCCACCTCTGATTGAATCGACCGCGATACGCATTCGTCTTATGTCTGCTCACGTCCACGCGTACGTCTGAGAGATGCGAATTCCACGGGATCGTTTCCATCGAACGTTTCCCAGCATCGGTACGCTAGGTATTGGGTCATACAACCGATTCTTCGTGAATCCCCTTTGTCCCACCTTCTCGTCGTCATATATGTCTATCGTTCGACATTATCCTACGCTCTTTTCTTCTATTTAAAAACAACTAACTCCAGTCAAGAATGACAAATCGTACGGGATAATTAAGAAAATGAGAATATAAATACCAAATGCCCACGGTTTTTGTTCTGTACTTTTTTTCTTTTCTTCCTTTTTCTTTCTTTTTTTTTTCTTTTTTTTTCTTTTCCTTTCTTTTCATTTTCTTCAGTTTCGTATTTAAAAAGAGAAACTACCAACGAGAGATTAATTGTAGAAAAGAAAAAGAAAACGTAAACGTGAGAGATCAGTCATTTTGATAATAAGGAAATTATGTATTGATATGTAATATTAGAATCGAACGTGTAGTGATATACATGGGAATATATATATATATATATATGTGTGTCTATATATGAGGTGTCTAAAGCTTTAAACGATCTATCTTTATATAACATTTCTTATTTATTTAGATTCACAGAATA
>NC_060973.1:1167500-1267500 GCF_910589235.1 Vespa crabro
GGGATGTCGATGCGTGGATTGCTTTATTAAATTTTGCGCAACCCAAACGATTTTCCAACGACTAGGACGAACGGCAAATACGAGGACGCAGGCTGGATGGCCGAGCAATAAATCAAACGTTAGATACTCCAAGTTTCTACAATGACATCGGTCTAACGGTTTAACACAATCTCATGCTTGTCTTTTCCCTCATTCCTCCTCCACCCCTACTCCTTCCTCATTCTTCTTCCTCCTCGTCATCTTACTTCTCTCCTCACTTTCTTCCGTCCTCCTTTTTATCAATATATTAACTTCTTTAACCAATGACTAATAACGTCGACCTTATTCATTTTTCGAACAAAAAATTTCAATCAGTATTGTTAATTAATTTATCTATTAAATTACAACTGATATATAATTGATGACGATTCTTCGCAATGTTAAAAAAATAATTGAATCGTCTATCGCGATCGATATATTTAAATATTTCAATTGTAATCGTTAATCGTTGAAACGTCAGTTGAATTGGCCAAGACCGTTCGACAGGCACTTTATCCCAATCGACGTGGCTACGCGCTGTTGGGCACTGGAAACGTCCATCAGGAAATGTCGAAACTCGATGGAGAAGAAGAAGAAGCAGAAGAAGAAGAGAAAGAGGAGAAGGAGGAGGAAAAAGAAGATGCGGGAAAAGAAAAAGAAAAAAGAGAAGGAAAAAGAAAAAGAAGAGGTAGAAGAAGAGATAGAAGAAGAAGAAGAAAAAGAAAAAAACAAGAGAAAAAGCATATGGAAGGTTGTTCGCGGGGGTGAATGCAATGCACACCCTACGGGTTCGCTGTCTTAAGTGAGCGAGTGAGAAAGAGAAAAGAGAATCAACGAGCATATCGTTTGCTCTTCATACATAAGCATCAACAACACAAATTTATACAGATTTATATATACGAGTATACACAAGCTTATACGTATATACATATATATATATATGTGTTTGTGTGTATGTATATATATATGTGTGTGTGAGTATATCTACTCTTTGGTTATACTTCTTTTTCCATCTCTTTCCATCTCGCTCGGTGTCTTCGCTTTTCTTTTCTACTCGGTACGTAGGCCTCAGTTGGATGATTGATAATCGATCGTGCCGAACTGGCCGGAGTCTCGCGCATTCAACGAAGATGAATTTGTTCTGCGCCGAGCCCTAATTGTGCGCAGTCAGTGGTCCAGCCACGCGGTGTGGTGGACTCGCCGCGAGTTTAAGCTGCATCCACACCTACATGTATGTTATGTACGAGAGAAATAAGAGAGAGAGAGAGAGAGAGAGATAAAAGTTCAGCAGCACCGACTCGTGCGTGGCTAACTAACCTCGAGCTGACCCCCATCGATATTTCCACTTGGCGAGTTCGATCCTTGGGAATTAAACTTTTATCAGCAGCAATAGTTTGATTCGATCGGGTTAATATGGAAAAAATAAAAAAAGAATCATTACGAAATTTGACGCGATACGATCGAAATAAAATCTAATCCGTTATGGATATTTTGTAAATCAATTAAAATTTTACATTTTTTTTCTCTTATTAACTACTTCGAAGAGTATACCAAGCACATTAAACTGATTTATGTTGAGATAAAGAAAGAAAGAGAGAGAGAGAGAGAAAGAGAGAGAGTTAAAAATTTAATTAACGAAAACTTATAGGATCCTTTTCTTTCTTTTTTTTTTTAATCATCATCTCTCTATTATCTTAAAGTTGATCTCATCTCTAACTCTTGTTAGAGTACCTATCATCACTATCGTCATTATCATTATTATCATCATTATCATCATCATCATCATCATCATTATCATCATTGCGATCGCGAAGACTTTACTAGTTCGACTTTTAAAATCACTTTTGTCGCTTTTGGATTAACGTACCGCTATAAATACGAAACGAGTGGATTCAAGAAGAGCGGTAACAGAGTGGAGGTGACTTTTGCGTAAAATTAATTATGTAACTTATTTACGAGGATATCTCGGCGATGCCGTTAGGTGTGATCGAGGACCCCGTGGGGCGAAAATGAGACGAGTAAGCCTCAGCAAAAGGGAAAAAGAAAGAGGAGATAATGAATTATGCTGCTGCTGCTGCCGTGGCCCAAGATGCGGCGTACTTTGTGCACTCGAGCAAATTGCTCGGCTCGTGTCCTCTCTCTCTCTCTCTCTCTCTCTCTCTCTCTCTCTCTCTCTCTCTCATTCATTCATTCACTATTTCTCTTTCTTCCTCTATCGAGGATAATAATAATTAAATTCCCTTTCTCGCGAACAATCTCGCAAGAGATCGGAAACGCTTCCGGCTTCGCCCACTTCGTCCCTTCTGTGAGCTCTCCTTCAGTGAAAGTTCAACTTTTGTATTATCATTTTTAACTATGATTCATCTTTCCTCAGATTATGATGCACGGTGTTAACTAGATAACGGCAATTTCTATTATCATTATTATTATTATTGTTGTTGTTGTTGTTGTTGTTGTTATTTTTTTTTTATTATTATTATTGTTATTATTATTATTATTATAAGTAGATGTTATTTTTTAAGGAGATTCACGACAGCACACTTTCTAACTGTCTTTCTTCGAGAAATCTGCTAAAAGAAAAGATGCTATCGCATGTCGCAAAAAAAAAAAAAAGAAGTATAATAAATTTGAATATAATTAGGTACAAAATATCACACCTAGTTAGATTAAATTATGCGACGAAATTCTAAGAAAGCTTGTTATTTTTGAAGAATAAAACTGCTGGTACATATGTAAAACTCGATTTTATAATGACGATTAGAAATCATGCCGTTTAAACATGATGTCTCTACTATAAATAAATCAAAAATAAAATAAATATATACAACTAGCGTAGATATAAATGTATCTATCCTAAAACGAATTCGCTAGAACGACGAAGCTTTATATATATATATATATATACATTTATATATACACATATATATATATATATGTGTATAAATATGTATGTATAAGTGTCGTTTCTAAATACCTAAGAACGGGCGTGTATCGAATTAAGGACGAGTAAAAGGAGTTTGAAAATTTCTCCTTAACCTCTCGACTCGACCCCAAGTCGGTCGCGAGCCGGGCAACTACGACGACGCACGCATCGAAAAACGTATATACTTACGTATGTATGTATGTATGTATATATGAAAAGTTAGTTACGCTCGCGCGAGGCCAGCTAATCGCGTGATAAATTAGAAGCGATAATGCCGAGTAGCATCGCCGTCTAATGGCTGCGAGGACATCTCGAGCGGGTTTTAACTTCGAGCCTTGAGGCCTTCGTCTTTCTCATTTTTTCTATTTATCTTTCTCTCTCTCTCTCTCTCTCTCTATCTCTATCTATCTATCTATCTATCTATCTCCTTTCCTCCTTTTTTCTCTCTTTATCTCTATCTCATTCTGTCTCTTTCTTTCTTCCATGACACATCCTTTAGGCAAGTGACGTCCCAATGATCGATGCCTCGAATTGTGGCAGATCTCTTTGATCGATCGATACGTCGATTGTTTCTAACGATTCGCCTGTCACGCTTACCCGAACTCATTATCGCTTGAAATTTCAAAGCAATTCTTTTTTCCATTACTATTCTTACTTTGAAATGAAATAAAAAAAAAATATATATATATATATATATATATATATATATATATATATATCTATACATAATTTTTATATTAATACGTGTGTATTAATATAAATTTAATAAATAAATGTGTATTAATTTCCTCTCCTTTTTCTTAGAAAATTTCACTTTTCATGAAATAGATACATAAATAAATAAATAAATAAATATATATATTATATATATTAAAGAGAGGGGAAAAGAGAGAGAGAGAGAGAGAGAGAGAGAGAGAGAGAGAGAGAGAGCAAGAAGTTCAAGTACGAGAACGCATGGCAATATTCTCTTGTTATCTTAGGTAGCATACAGTTACGATTCAACCGGCTAACTTTCCGTCGACAGATGATTAGTTTATGATGATAAGATTTCACCTAGGAACGAAGAAGTGGACGTGCACTTAAGGGCAAAGTAAGTACATTTTTCCATCGTAGAAAACGATATGGACGATGTGTAACGAAGTAGCCTACGTGAGGGGACCTTCTCGATCGTCTCGTAAAGTATCGCAATGCTCGATCTTTCATGCCGCGGCAAGTCAATCACTATAGACATAACTTAAACTTTTCTCGCCGTATAATGACGAGACTCTCTCGGTTCTGAGATGAACGACCAGAGTCAACGATAGAAAATTTCTCTCTCTCTCTTTCTCTCTCTCATTCTATATATATATATATATATACATATATATATATATAAAGCTCTATCCTTTCTTTTCCTATTTTTTTACCGTTATTTCTATTTCTTTCTCCATTACAACGACCATGTGAATAATCTTTTTCTCATCTCTCTCTCTCTCTCTCTCTCTCTCTCTCTCTCTCTCTCTTTCTATCTCTCTTTCCCTTTTTTATCTTATTTGCTTACTTTTACATTAAGTACGAAAATAAAACGAAAGATCAAATATTTCGTTGGATCTCGTGAAAATTATCGACAATGACGACAAGTCAACCTCGTAATTTTCATGTTCTTTGATATTAAACTCGGCTTATTGCGAACGTTACGTTTAATCCTCTTTCCTGTTACATTAGAAAAGGTTAGACACTTGCAATCGGCGCTTCGTTAAATTTTATACTTCTCTCTTACTCTTCTTCTACTTCTACTACTACTACTACTACTTCTACTTCTTCTACTTCTTCTTCTGCTTCTTCTTTATCTTCACGTTTAATTACGTACAGTTTATAATTGTATACTTCGTTCTTACGCAAGTAAATATCGGACGCAAAAGAGCCGCGAAGTCAAATGAAGTTACGTAAAGAGGATCGAGAGACAGCCAAGTTGCATCGTATTAACTTAGACCTGATGATCGAAGGTGCGGGTAATGAAAATCTTCTATGAATTCTTAATACCAATAATAGCTACGGAGATATGACGATAATAATAGTTTGTGTAGCGTAAAGTGGAAGATTGACTTTTTTCTTCGCTTCTTTTTTCATCTTTTTTGTTTTTTTTTCTATTTCTACTTCTACTTCTTGGAATAAGTTAAAAGAAAAATCAGATCCTGTTCAATGAAAAAACTACATCTGATATTTCAAATATGTATTTATTATTATTATTATTATTATTATTATTATTATTATTATTATTTTTACGTCGTACAATTGCGAAATTTGTAACGAAGAGATTTATAACGAGAACGCGTCTCTTTATTAGGCAAGACTGTTTCTAATACAAAAAAAGAAAGAAAAAAAGAGAATAAAAAAGAAAACAAAAAAAAAGAAAAAAAAATGAAAAAGAGAAAAAATATCTATCACGATCATCAATATTATTCCATTCATTGTCATTGATTCGAAAGTAACAGTGTAAGGAGACTATATCCATGTCAATTTGACGTTTCACCATGATTGCTTCCTTGTATGGCAATCAGTAATATGGGAATAGAGAGAGAAAAAGAGAGAGAGAGAGAGAGAGAGAGAGAGAGAGAGAGAGAGAGCATCTATCTTGGCGGAGAAACTCGAATTAAAATACGTCTTGATGTTAGACGATAATGATAACGAAGTAAGTTACGGTGGTGTTAATAGCTTGACAGCTGTGGATCATCGATTTCTAAGCGACAGAAGCATGACGACCTATTTGCTGAGCTGACACCCTATCGTTAATCAGACACTCCTTTCGAAAAGGGGATATCGATCGAAGGAGGTCGAAAAGAGTGAAGTAAGATAAAGGAAAAAAAAAAAGAAAAGAAATAAAATAGAAAGGTGTGCGACATTATTAATATACATTGATTAATATCGTTCGTAGGCTCTTACGTTCGTGAGAAAATAGGAGTACTAAAAGCGATTTCCATGAAATTTTCACGTTCTCTATGATTGGCGCCTAGACTATCAGACGAGAGGGCAGAGTTCCTCTTCCAAGAGGAACGAATTCGTGGCGGCAGTGGCCGCAATGGCGGCAATGGCTACGGCAACGGCAACGGCTACAGCAACGGCGGTTCTTCTCGCTCGAGGCGGCGATCGTTCGCGCCAAAATAAATCAACGGGTCTCTCGTACTTGAAAAATAGCCGTATACCATCCTAGTGTATACATATATTCGGGTCGCAAGGGCGAACAATCCTAACAAATTGGTCTCGAAGCAAATGGGCCTCGCTATGCCGATTTATTATTATCCATTTACGATGCGTCTTAAATCACGCATAGCCATGAGCCGTTGGCGTTTCGTCGGCAAAATCGGCAGGAATAAGAAGAACTCCCCGATGAAACAAGAAGCCTGGTGTATATTCAGTATATAACGTATGTACGTTATTAAACGTTTAATTAATTGACTTGAATTTATTTATTACTTTTCTTATTTTTTATGTTGTTCTTTTCTTCTTCTTCTTCTTCTTCTTCTTGTTTATCCCCATTTTTAATATTTATCGTGATTGAGATCATACGCGTATAAGTATCGCAATGTAAGATACAATTTTATCTAAATATACGAATGTAAATACCATATACGTAATATAGAGATAATACATACGTAATAGAACAATGTATACGTATGTATATTATGATACATCATGTTTTCACGTAGCTATGAATGATCGAAACGATCAATCGTAAAAATTATTCATATTTAATTAATTAATTAATTGTTCGAAAATGTTCGATTAAATGAACGTACGAAGAAAGTCGAATTATGTATCAGGATCAAAGCAAGCAAGCAAGCAAGCAAGCAAAGCAGGCAAGCAAGCAAACACGTCCGTTCGTTCGGAGCACACTAAATTTACTGACGCTCGGTGGGTCGTCCTTCGTCCTCGGCAGCGTACGGCGGCTTAGCTATCAGTGACGTATTGACAGACGTAAACAAATGACAGAGCGCAAGTGGGGGGGCTTCTCGTTGCTCCTACGATCCGAGGATACCTCTAACTAACAAAGCAGATAGTCCCGGATTCATCGGGACACCAAAGCATTATCATATTATGCTCGTTTGTAACTACAAATTGAGTTACCCCCGCGTGAACCTTAAACCGTCTGGTTCATTCGTTTTTTCCTCCTTACTTAGGACCATCCATGGAGATATATATCTTGACGGGACCACATCGAACATCCGTACGATAGTTTGCGATCGATACCCTTCGAGAACTCGTCTTTTTTGAACGTTCTTCTTATTCACATGTATACATCTGTGTGTGTGTGTTTATATTTGTATATATGTACGTGTGTGTGTGTGTGTGTGTGTTCAAATATCATTTCTTTGAATATGAAAGTGTCAAAGAAACACAGATTGAGTTTCATACGTGTAATGTATCTCGTTGATTTCTAATGAACATTATAAATAATGAACGTATAACATATTTACGAACGCACGTCGTAAACGTAGAAAGGATCGAGACATCTAACTTCATAGACAATATTCTACGAGTGACGTGTAATTGACAACGGCTAAATAGAGAATTAACTCTAAGGATAGATTATACAACACGATTCCCACGCGTGATCGAGCTTCTTCTTCTTAAATTAAACGAGTTGTTAATAGAATGTACGTACGTATCTACGAGTTGTAAAATAACGTACTACCATTTACATTTTTTTTTTCTTTTTCTTTTCTTTCATTCCATCGTTTCCTTTTTCTTCTTTGTTTTGTTTGCCTTGTTCCTTTTCTTTCTTTCTTCTTTCTTCTCCCTCTCTCTCTCTTCTTTTTTTTCCTTTTTACTTTAGTTTTGTTTACGTTTTCGTTTTGAAAACATTGATATAAAACGTTCTCTCGTTTTCATTCTTAAATGAAGATATCCAAAGAAATAAGGCGCGTTATTCGAAATGGTTGAACGTCCTTTCGTCGAATGACTAACGCTTGGATTCTAAGAGACAACCGTAAAGGAACTGTTACATATTGTCTCTTGTTCGTCCTATGAGGACAACATCAACGTGGGCGAGACCCACCGTTATGCTCGTATCATATCGGACAAGACGTCTCGTTATTTCAAAGTCAAAACAATAAGGTCTCATTACAGGAAACACTTTCTTCTTTCACAATGGTAGAGAACTTGTACATATAAATATATATATATATATATAGACAAATAGATATAGATATGTATATCTACGTATATAATATTTATCATAGCAATAAATATAATTTTTCGTTATACGATACCGAAGACAATAAGATATTCTAACAGGAAATCTTAGTAATCCCTTTGAAGACGAAAGAATGGATATATATAATATATAATATATAATATATGTAATATATAGAATATGTATAAAGAAGGAAAATGATGATTTTTCTTATGTATCTCAATGTATATTTATCTATATAGTAATAAATATCACTTTCCGTTAGAAAAATCATCATCCACATCATCTTTCGAATATATATATATATATATATATATATATATATATATATATATGTATGTATATCTTTGTTATTTTAATTTACAACAGATTACATTTTCTCCAGGTCCTTCTCATTTTTAATTTCTCGGCTCTTGTTGGTTCTTTAACGAATACGAAAAAAAATAAATAAAATTCTTTCACGTAACAAAACACAAAAGAGAGGAGAAGCGTCTCACTCGTAAGGCCCGGTACAAATTGCGTGTGTTTTATGATTTAAAACGCGTGGCCGTAAACGTCACTTTCTGTTTGCCGACGTTTCACCGGTTTCGGTGCGGACGGTAGGAGATAATTTATTATCAATACATTTTTTCATTCACTCTATCCCTTTTTTTTCTTTCTTTCTTTCTTTCTTTCTTCCTCTTTCTCTCTCTCTCGCTCTCTCTCTCTCTCATTCTTTCTTTCTTTCTTAGAAGAAAAGAAGAGAAGAGAAGAGAAGAAAAGAGTGGAAAGGAGAGGTGAGGATAAGAGGGATAATGGGAAGACCGGGAGGCAAAGGATAATCGTTAAAAGTTGATGTAATGCGACGTTTTACTGCCAATATTTTTCAACGTATGAATTGGTCTCTTTAATTGGTTATCCGTTCTCGCGTCCTTCCTTTTTAATATCTCCGCATAAATACACACAAACATACACATACACACACACACACACACACATATATACACATAGAGATAAAGATAAATGTATATTAATATTGCAACGTGTAGTTTATCATTTTATTTTAGTTTACACTTATTAGCTGTGTTACAATGTAATACGTTGTACATCGTGATCAAACAATGATGAACTTTCTAATACCCATCTTGAGATTCTAATTTGATGAGGATAGGTGAGGGGGATTGGGAGATAAGAAAAAAGAAACTCTAACAACAAAAAAGAAAAGAGAGAGAAAGATAGATAGATAGATAGAGAGAGAGAGAGAGAGAGAGAGAGAGAGAAAAGGAAAAGAAAAAAAAAATAAGAAAAATCTATGTTTCTTTGACTAGCACGACTTGTGTGTATGTGTGTGTGTGTGTGTCGTCGTCTGTCTGGTGGCTACCTAATGGTCGCTCGAAAGTCACGCTCGTTTCTAACTTTATGTGTCCATTATGAAGTATGAAAAAAGTTAAAGGGAAGAAAAAGAAGACAACAATTCTTTACAGACAGGAATATGAGGCGCATCGCGTAATAACCGTGGCGAGTGAAGAAGAAGGAAGAAGAGAAGGAGGAAAAAGGAGGAGAAGAAGAAGAAGAAGGGGAAAAAGGGAGAAGGAGGAGAAGAAGGAGAAGGTGGAGAACGTGAAATTATTCGCAATATCCTGCGACACTCCTTCGCTATTTCCGACATCTACCACGCGCTATGGACGGAATCGGATTAGCATAAATCTTTGTGGGAGGATTCAACGACAAAGTGCGTAAACGTTCGAGCAATATTCCCTAAGTTAAAATATCTGGCTACTATAATAATATTAACAAGTCCCGTCTCGAGAGACTTGCTTACCTTTAAAATCAGGATCCTTTTTTTGGATCGCGATTTTCTCGTAAATCATTGAGAGAGATAAAGATAGATAGATAGATAGATAGATAGATAGATAGATAGATAGAGAGAAAAAGAGAGAGAGAGAGAGAGAGACGATCCTCGTTATCCATACAGCGATCCTCCTTTTTCCTCCTCTCGATTATTACGGTCTTATAAATGTCAGTATAGAAACGCCATAAACGTTTCCAACGGAATCTGCTACTAATGTTGCATCATTAAACGATCATATATATACACACACACACACACACATACACACATACACACACGTATATATATACACATATAAATATGTTGGATATTTTATTTCTTTTTTCTTCAAATTTTCTTCTTCCTCCTTGTCTATACTCGATAATTGATCTTCTGGTGTAATCAAAAGAAGAATTTCTATTTGGATTCATTTTCTCAAAGGATATTAAAATTAATAATATTATGTAATAACACAATAATAATAATAATGAATAAAAACGAATGAACGATACATAATTAATAAAAAAAAAAAAAAAAAAAAAATAAGAAGAAGAGAGAGAAGAAAAAATTCCTTTCTACCGATAAACGCATATATTTCTATTTGCATTGTCCAGGGTTGTTGTGTAAGTGCACAAGTAGGGAGCTTCCTCGATGAACGTGGTGTGTAAGTACTTGCTCGTTTCCGCTGACCATTTAGGGTCAGCGGGGGTTGACAGAGGTCGTGTTCCAATTACTCAAGAAACGGAGAGCACCCACCTCCACCTCCACCTCCATGTCTCTCTCTCTTTCTCTCCTTTTCTCTCTCCCATTCTCTCTATCTCTCTTTCTCTTACTACTTAGTCTGTAAACCGCCACCGCCCGGAGGATGCAACGTCCGACGGCGACAATCGAGAGGTGGGAGGACAAACGATCGTTTACCTACGTCTGTTACCTTCCCCTCCTCCCCCCACCTTATCCTTTTCCTCTTTCTTCTTATTCTCCTCTTTCTCTTCTACCTCCTCCTTTTCTTTCTTCGTCTTCTTCTTCTTTTTCTTTTAGTCAACCCATTATATTGTATTTAGACGTACATTCGAGTAGTACGCTCGAGTAGTTTCGCCATCTTCCATACAAAGGCATGAAATTTCCTATTAATCCTCCTTCGATTATTATTTAATAATTTATTTTATTTCATTTTCTTAAAGATTATTTCGAAATCATTCGAATTAATTTGAAAAATCTTTCGATTTTTTTCAAACTGATCATCGCGATAGAGATGAATATCGATGAATTAAGAGATCGAATCGTTTAACATCACGATCGATGTATGTATGTATGTAAGAAGAAAAAGAAGAAGGGGAAGGGGAAGAGGGAAAAGAGAAAAGATCGATTACACGTTCGAGGAGGCGGCTAATCGCTTTGGGAATAGCTCTTAAGCGGAAACTTACGAGCTACATAGTTCTCGGCTTATCGAGCATTTACTTCGACGCCCGCGTACTCGATACGATACGATCAATTGTCGATATCGATCGATCTTTCTTACCATGGCCGGTACTGTACTTATATATTTCTATTTCCATTTGTTTTATCTAATTTAATTTTATATATATATTTAGTTGTACCAATATTAAAATTTGTATTTATTTATATATATATATATATATGTGTATGTATAAATATTATGACTATTTTATAGTAGTTGAAATATACTGTTTAATCGACATTTATTAGAATTTATTTATTTATTTATTTATTATTATTATCATTATTATTATTATTAGTAGTAGTAGTAGTAGTAATAGTAATAGTAATAGTAATAGTAGTAGTAGTAGTATTAATGCTAACTTCCTATAAACAAAAGGATCAACTCAAGAGCGGAGAAAATCTACTCAAAAACGATTAGGCATGAAGCTAATCCTACAAATAAAATAATAATGAGTATTATGAGATATATATCTATATAAATCTAAATGAAATAGATAGTGAAAATTGCTAAAATTAATAGAAATATATAATATATTAATAAAAATGTTTTAATCTTCGAAACAGTTAAACATTAATATTAAAATAATACTTATATTCAACATATATTAAAGTAATACTTATAAGAACAAATGTACACGAGTTTGTGCGTCTGTCTGACCGACACGTTGCGCCATCGACTTCTATCGAATGGCAGTCGGCACGATATCGACCTCTCTCTCTCTCTCTCTCTTTCTCTCTCTCTCTCTTTCTTTTCTCTCTCTCTCTCTTTCTCTCTCTCTCTTTCTCTTTTCTCGCGGGAGGAGACACGCCATAACAGCGCACTTAGTCACCGGTCGTCGTTCATGGGAGAACCGATGAGGAGGAGGAGAAAGAGGTGGAGGAAGAAGAGGAAGAGGAGAAGAAGAAGGAGGAGGAGGAGGACTACTACGATGCCCGAGCTCTCACACCGATCTACCAGAGATCTTACATTAGAAGAAAAATAGAGAAGAATGATTCATTCGAGTACGCCTTTGAGGACTTCCGCTTACTTACCCTCTTTCCTCAATGGCGAAGTACATTTGAAACTTAAATTAAATGAAAATTTTTATTACATCAAAATTTTAAATGCAACTCTTCGGAATATATATATATATATATATATATATATATATATATATATATATATAAAAGATAAAAAAGGGGAAAAAAAAATTATGATCTCCTTAAAGCTTAGAATCGTAAGGACAAATTAAACGTTTCTATAATAAAATTTCTTTTAATCTTTTTGAAAAGTTCTAACAGCGAACATTATAATGGCGAACGTCACGAAAAAAAAACAAAAAGAATTAAAAAGAAAAAGAAAAATAGAAAGGAAGAAGAAAAGAAAGAAAAAAAAATAAAGAAGAAACATTCAAGTATGAAAATAATTGACTCTCTCTCCCTCTCTCCCTCTCTCCCTCTCTCTCTCTTGCTTCTCATCGTTCCATGCACGCGTTAAACACCCGTTTAATACCGTTCTCGTTGATCGTTCCAAGTGTCCTTCGGTGCGATCGTTAAAGAGACGAGACGATCGTTGAACATCGTGTTGAACATGGTTGGTGGTAAGCAACAGAACACTGGAAGGCTTACTGCCTCTAAAGAGAAAGAGAGAAAGAAAGAGGAAAAAAAAGAACGGGGCTGAAGAGGGAGTCGTGTCTTGGCACGAGATGAACGTATCTATATACTATACATATATATATATATATATATATATATATATATATATATATATATATATATATATACTATAGTTTATACATCGTGGCAGAAGCGGTTACACTGATTGCCGTATTTTCAAACTCGAAGGAGTGCTCCTCCCGATGCTGTCCGTGGGAACTCAATGCGCGGACACCGCGTTCCTCTTTACAGAGTGGTCAACCCGTGTATGAAGCAAAGAGAAAGAAAGAAAAAGAGAAATAGAAAAAGAGAGAGAGAGAAAGAGAAAGAAAGATAAAGATAGGAGGAAAGTCACTCCAAGCTGTGGCTCGCGAATTAACTCGCTGCTTTCAGTACGTACCATTATACCTACCACTTCTCTTAGAGTTACCTTAGCCATACTCTCGCGATTCGATCTCTGATGAGACTTTACGAGCTTTATCTAGCGTCTTTAAACGGTAACGAATAGATAGCGGTGCAATACTTTGCGTAACTACGTACGTTTTCTACTCTAACAATAATTTTCTTTTAGCTTTTTTCCTTTAGCGAAAAAATATATATGTATATTGGTTAGAAGAAGACGAAAGAAAATAAGAAAAGAAAAGAGAAGAAAAGAAGAAATAAGTTAGATGAACCAGTTCGTTCATTATCACGTAATACGTTTTTCTTTTTATTGTTCGTACGTGGATATTAATAAACGATTATTCAAAATTGTTAACACAATTGTAATTGATAAATGATATAATTGTTAAGCTTAATTGTAATTCTAATTGTTCAAATTTAAACGAAAAGATTAGATTATCCTATAACGATAGAACTTAGGAAGAACGTATCGAAGATATTTGATAATCACGATTTATCCAAGATTTCTTGCGATTATTCATAAACGATGGAAGTCTAGTTCATATGGGCGTGTTATCCTTCCCGTTAACCTTACGGAGTCCAGACCAATTTTATCTTTCCCAATGCATTGTCTTGAATCTTTTGGCAAAAGAAAAACAAAAAAGAAATCAAAAAAAGATAAAGAAAAAGAAGAGAAAAGAAAAGAAATGAGAGAAAAAGCACGTAACGTGCCTACGTCGGCATAATTTTTCAATTTGCTCGACCCAAACCGAAGATTCTATCTTCCGGCGAACGTTCGGAATCGTACGAGGTAAGCTTCTCCGATGCTGCTGGACCAGGAAAAGGTAGATAAGGGAAAGGAAAGGAAAGAGAAAGAGAGGGAGAGAGGGAGAGGGAGAGAGAGGAAAAGAAAGAAAGAGAAAGAAGAGAGGTGGGTCAGTTCCTGGATACGCGTGACCTTTCGCACGAGAGGACAGAAACCGTCTATGGGCTCGCACCATAACTTTTCTCGCTCTTGCCTGGATACATATCGGTTCCTCTCTTGCTGCTGACCCATCTTAAAATTCCAAAAAAAAGGAACGAAAGAAAAGGTTCTTCTACCTCAAGCTACACCACCACTACCACCACCACCACACACCATTATCATATTCCGCTTCTACTTTCGTCCTAAAATCTTACCTTCTTTTTTTATCCTTTTTCCTTTCTTTTTTTCTTTTTCTCCTTCTTTTTTTTTCTTTTTCTTTTTCTTTTTTGTGTGCATCGTTTCATCTTGTTTTTTCTATTCGCGCGGCATTCGTGTACGTACGTTGCATGTTTCGTTTATCAAAATAAACACACACGATAAACATACTATATGTGCATATATGCACGCGCACACACACACATACTTACATATATACATACTTATGTACATACATGAAGTACGCAGATACGTATACACTTCGTTTGTACACTGTTTTTTTTTTTCTCTTTTTTTTTTTTAGATATGTTTTTTACCTATACATACATAGATAGGGAAAGAAGAAACGAAGGGAATTCGTTCGAGTTGGAATTTTATCCGACCTTCCGCCGACAATTATCGTCGTTTAATATCTTGATCGTGAATAAGAGCGGTTCCCTCGCGCGAGAACATCCCTCCGTACCTCTCGGGAGGTCAGAAATCCTTGACTTCGCCTCGAGAAACGAGGCATGCGTTTTCGCGCTCGCGTACAATTCCCCCTCTACGTATCTTTCTCTCACTCTCACTATCTCTCTCTCTCTCTCTCTCTCTCTCTCTGTTTCTCTTTCTTTCTCTCTCTTTTTTTTTTTGTTTTTTTAAGTCCACCTCCTTCTTCTCACGCTCTCGCCTCTCGCCACATTTTATCCTGGCGGCGTGTCGCCTCGTCCTACGGCCACGAACAAATTGTCCGCACAACTGTCGCCGGACCGGTACAACACCAAAGAGGCATACTACTACGAGACCAAAACTGAAAAGTACACGCTTCCTTCGTCTCTCGATCGAAATAGTTTACCGTAATTTAAATAAAAATTTTCTTATCAATTATTACAAATCATTTTTAATCGAGAAATGATTTTTATCTCTTATCTCATCGAATAATTGTGATCGGAACGTATGATCGAATTTAAATCCTTTTAAAAATCGAAACTAAGTATATACGAATCGTTTGCACGACAAATCGATTGACTTCATTTTTTTTGTTTTTTAGAATTCTTTTCTTTTTTCTTTAATTTTAGCTTCAAAACACTCGACGTAGTCCTTCCTTCTTATAATTCATAATAAATTTCTTTAATTTTCGTTATTTAATAACCATTATATTAGACAAAATTATTTCGATTCACATTCTTGCAGCAGCCAAGACCTTTATACATTATATTATACAATGTTTGTTCGAATTTATATTTTTAAAGGGAATTTTAAAAAAACAATTTATATTATTGCATTAATATTTCTCAAATTTTTCTTTTGTAGAATTCATCGATTTGACAAGTGAGCGGCTCATATATATACATATATATATGTATATATATATATATATACACATAAATAAACATTTGAAAACACAGTACATAAACTCATTCTAATCTCTATGATCGTCGAGATGTTAAAGTTATACAAAGAGAAAAAAAAAAGATAAAAAAAGAACACATAAAGAAATAAAGAGAAGGAGGAGAACAAGGAGGAGGAGGAGGAGGAGGAGGAGGAGGAGGAAAAGGAAGAGGGAAAAGACGGTGGTAACGAATGAGAACCACTGTGGTGTGTCTGCGACCCATGACCCCTCGCCCACACGAGGACGCCATGCACTGCAACGCGATGCAACGCGATGCAAGTTGGGCCAGGGGCCAGTGGGAGGGCGACTAGAGGGCTCTCCGACGGAGCCTCTCTTGGCCGGAGGGGACACGAGGGGCCCTCGGCCGAGGCCTAAGCGACTGACTCGGTCTGATCCGCGCACATCGCTTCGCGCAACCTGCAAACTCGTACCAACGGCAAAAATACTCCCTCGCAAGCAAGCGCAAAACACTTTTGCCTCTCTCTGTGTATGTGTATGTGTGTGTTTATGTACATATATATATTCGTATGTGTATGTTTATGTTTATGCGTGATATGTACGTATGTGTATGTTTGTATGTGCGCACGCATATATGTAAATGTATATTTCTCTCTATGGTTTTACCCTAAAGTCCGTCTTACGATCGAATATTATGATTAACAATGTACCGTTTTATTTTATGATCGAAATCATTCATTTCGATTCTTATGTATACGTACAATATTTATTGGGCTAATCAAGTTTTCAACGAAGTTTAATCTAATGCATTCATTTATTATCCATATTTATAATTAATTAACTTTTATATATATATATATATATATATATATATATATATATATATATTAATGTATATCTATATTTATGACTTATAATTAATTTATATACATATATTTATATTTAATTAATAATTACTTATTAACAGATACAAAATGAATATATAATTAATTAACGTATAATCATAAATAAATAACATTATTTAATGATATACCGATAATAAGTAAATATAAATTCCATTATAGAAGTCATATTATTGAAATTAAAAAAAAAAAAAAAAAGGAAAAAAAAGGAAAGAAAAGGAAGAAAAAAAGAAAAAGAAAAAGAAGAAGAAGGATACACTATCTATCCATTATAATATTATAATTCATAAAAATGGGGATTAAAAAATAAAAATATCTATTGTAATACCCATTTTCTTAGGATATCGATCAAGGTAGAATAGAATCGAGCAAGGTCGAGAAGTCGAACGTAAAATCGAGTTAACGGCCGACGATTAATCGCGGGTATCGTTTTCGTTCGCGCCTTTCTCGCGTGTGAATAGAACTTAAGGCGCGTATAATATCGCACTGGAGAGGGCCGACAGTTCACAAGGTGCGTGTTCGTTCTCTCTTTCTCTCTCTCTCTCTCTCTCTCTCTCTCTTTCTCTCTCTTTCTCTCTCTCTTTCTCTTTCACGAACACGAAGTCGAGCACTCGGATCGTACCTCTTAGCTAGGCGAGATCCAACGATCCAACCGAGAACTGTGCGTGTGCGAGCCGTAAAGCAAGAGAGGGCGGCCGCTACGCTCCTACGAAATTAGCTTCGGGTGTAAAATTATTTCCTCGCCGTTCTCGCGATTATGTTTGAGAGAGAAAGAGAAAGAGAAAGAGAGAGAGAGAGAGAGAGAGTGCGCGTGTGTACTATATATCAGCCGAGTTGTTACAGGAGTTTATAATGGATGTTAAATATGAAACGTCAAACGCAATTACACGCCGACTCGAATTCCGTTTCATCGATTCGAAAACATATTAAAGGCAATGATCTTATAGAGTTTAACGTCTAATAATTACTAAGTCCGAATCAATTCGATCCCATATCGTTTCTTTATAATTTAACATAGTATTATTATTGATTAAAAATATTTTTGATTCTATATATATATATGTAGTTATATGTCACGTGATATAAATAATTCTTTATTATTTAACATGTCGTACGTAGATATAATCTTATATAATAACAATTATATAAATCTAATAAACATTTTATTTTTATTGGAATATATCTGAGTATGTATATTTATAATTCTTTTAAGATCATTCAGAATTAAAAATTTGACGAACTAATTCACTTTTTTCTTCTCTTTTCTGTTTTTTTTTTTTGTTTCTCTTTTTTTTCATACTTTTTATCCAGTACAAATCGTTCGACAATCCATTTGTCATCTTTGCCAATTTGATTCTAAACGAACGTACATACAATACATACATACGAACGGACTACGTTAACTTTTACCAACTCACGAGTCAGCCACGCGTTAATTAGCATTATGATAATGAAGGATTTCTATCAACCGTTTGACGCCGGGTATCCTTGCACGATTAGCGTCGTGTCTTACTAGCACGAATTACATATGCGCCGTACAAATACGAGACGCGCTTACTTAGTGAGGTACCACCGATAGAAAAAAAAAAAAAGAAAAGAAAAAAAAAAGAAGAAATAATTCGAGAGCTATCGTTGCTAATAAGTGAATATTCATGGACGAAGAAAGTAAATAGTTAGTCGAGCGCTTCCTCGATAACATTAGAATGCAGAAAGTTTCACGGAAGTCTCTTCGATCGAAATCGCTTAGACTAATCGACTTTCCTCCACCCGCCTCTTCCCACTTCCAATCATCCACCTATTCATCCTCCCATCAAGAAAAATAACAACGTCAAAATTAAACGTAAATCTATCGAAAATACGTCTGTAATAATTAATTGTTAAATAATTAAAACGTTGTTAATAGTTATTGAAGTAATCAAAGCACTTACTTATTTTCGAAACTTTCACAAGACTATATAATAATATCTCATTCTGTACATTCATAGATATTATATGTGTATCTATGTATGTATATATGTGTAATAAATATAACTTGAAGAATGTAATACAACGTTCGTTGAAAGGGATTATTCGAAAGGAGTTAAAATCGTTCTTCGTGCGTGACAACTTTGTCGTAAAGACAGTACACGACTAACGACGATGTAACTTCAGCGAGACGAGCGGTCATAAAGTTGGCAACGTGAAAACGTAGCGAGGTATAATAATTTGCCTTCCTTAGGACATTTCCTTGCGAATTCACCAACTAGTAATCTTTCTCTCTCTCTCTCTCTCTCTCTTTCATTGTCGTCTTTCAACAAACACGATTACTTTCTCAGAGCTATATATTTATTTGATCTGAGATCTTGATTCCTTAAACGAAACCTTCTCGTTAAATCAAAACTTTTTATATCGTCAAATAGTTCTAAAGTAATCTTAATAGAACGAAACATTAGAAATATCGTAGAACCGCAGAATTCCGATCTTCTCTTTCGTAATACTTAAATGAAGAACGTTAAATCGACGACACTATAGTTATCGTTTAAAAGCGGAAGCGATTTCGAATCGACTTTCAGTTCGGTACGAACTTCCGGCTTTGCGAAGGATCTCGTTTGAAACGACAAATCTCGATTTAAATAGGACTCAAGATAAATCTCTCTCTCTCTCTCTCTCTCTCTCTCTCTCTCTCTCTCTCTCTCTTTCCTTTTCTCTTTCTCTATATTTATCTATCTCTATTTCTATCTCAATCCGTCTCTTTCTCTCCATCTGATCCTTTTTAAAATCTCACTGTAATAAATTATCGATCGAAAAGAAAAAGAGAGAGGGAAAGAGGGAGAGAGAGAAGGAAGGAGAAAGCATCGAGACGTGTCGATAGAAATATTTCCTTGTCCGAAGAGATGGAAAAGGGCTTTTGGTTGTGCGGATGTGCTTGTTTGCACTTACTATATCTCCATAGGATGAAGAGCGTAGGGATGAGAGCAAAGAGGAGAAGGGAAGTTGAGGGATAGAAGAGGAGAAAGGGAGATGGTATAAAGAAGAGGGCAGTTCCATTCGTGAAGGGTCCAGCGAGCCAACTCGAGCTGAGAGTTATGACTGACCCCATAAATCGTGGCTGGGTCATCCGGTAATTGGCGGGGCCCCAATTCTCGCACCCAATCAGCGAGGAGCTGTTTCTGATGTACGATGACGTCACGCATTATCGACGATTTACGCGGGAAAATTGAGAGGAGATGCTTACTCCGTTCCATCCCGATGGTATATACCTAACTCGATGTTTACCTAACGAGCTCTTTTATTCCTCCTCGAACACGAAGCACTCTTCTTCTTCTTCTTCTTCTTCCTTCTCGTCTTCTTCTTCCTTCTCGTCTTCTTCTTCTTCTTCTTCTTCTTCTTCTTCTTCTTTTGCAAGTCTCGCTTAGTCAGAAGAAAGCGAAACGAAGAAGATCAAGAATAGAAGGTAGGATGAAATTCCGGTAGTTCGTTCATTCGTAGTCGTCGTAGTCATCGTAGACGTCATCATAGTCGTTGTCGTTGTAGTCATCGTCGTCGTCGAATTAATTGTCCGCGATTTACTCACGAACGCGAGCCACGGCCACGATCATTCCAAGGTGGAGAAACGCCCGTCAGCGAGAATAATTATACGATTAGGCGCGCGCAAAGCTTCCTGTTAAATCGTCTATCACCGGCACGAGCAGTAGCGATATTCCGAGAGAGCCAAGATTGAGATTGGTATCGGCTATGTCGGTGATATTTTTCTTTTTTTTCTTTTTTTCTTTCTTCTTCTTTTTTCTTGTTCTTTTGTTTTTTTACTCTCTTTCTTTTTTCTCACTCTCAGAGAACTCGTGGAGGTGATGAGAAGATGACAAAAAAGAAAAAACATAGGAAATCGTCGACCGGGATAACGTGAACGTTCTTTTTGATCGCGCATTTAATTCAATTAATTAATAAAGAACGTGACAATAAAATAAAATGAAAAAAGAAAAAGAAAAAAAGAAGAAAAAAAAATTCCAAGATCTATCTTATTTCTCGTCAATCTTGGGTAGCAATGATGGTAAGTAAAAAAATAAAATATAGTACTTAGGTCAGGTTAATGTCTCTTTTGATCCACCGAGAGAAGAAGACTAAGCTAGGCGAAATTGTACGTGACAGGGATCATTAGGGAGATTAGCGAGGTTTCATTAAGAAGCAAACGAGTATCATCGATATCCGTTGGGCACGAAACCTAAATGACTGGTTTCGGTAATTCCCTTCTATGTTGTTGGTCCCAGATTTAGAAAGTTTCATAGATTCATCGTTGTTAGAAAGAAAAAAAAGAAAAAAAAACAATATACAGACAGAGAGTAAGAAAGAAAGAGAGAGAGAGAGAGAGAGAGCGAAGAAGAGAGTAGTAGTAGTAGTAGTAGTAATAGTAGTAGTAGTAGTAATAGTAGTAATAGTAGTAGTAGTAGTAGTAGCAGTAGTAGTAGTTCTTCTATTAGCGAATAGGAACGCGCCAACTATTCAAAGAAACAAAAAGGTCTCACCAAGCATCTCCCCAATCCTTCTTCTTCTTTCTTTCCTTCTCTATCTTTCCCACTTACACGAACTCTCGTGGATGGTTGGTAAGTAATGGGCGGTTAATTACGATCCTGTTCGAAATACTCTCCTCGCATTTCGATGAGATTGGACGGCCGAGTAAAACCGTAAAACCGCGTTACTCTCAGGAGCGAGAGCGCGGGAGAATCCGCTAAACGACTTCCTGCTTCTTCTTTTTTTTTTTCTTCTTCTTTCTTCTTTCTTCTCCCTCTCCTTTCTCTTCTTCTTCTTCTTCTTCTTCCTCTTCTTCTTCTTCGCGTTATGCGTTAACCGTTAATCGGTACGCTTTTCACGATCGCGAGTTATAACTTTTAACGTTATACCACAGAAATGGTTGCTTTGCGAACTAAGTCTTCCTCGCGAAATCGTCCACAATTTACGGCGATCTCGTAGCATTCTCTCTTTCTCTCTCTCTCTCTCTCTCTCTCTCTCTCTCTCTCTCTCTCTCTCTCTCTCTCTCTCTCTCTCTCTTATATACAAAACTTCGTCGTCGTACAATTTACGAAGCTCTGGAAAGAACGGCATCCGAATATGGAGAACCGTAAACACCAACGGATGACGTTGATGGTCTCTGGATTTTACCCTTTAATAGACGTCCCGTATTTGTTAGGCAGCGCTTAGTATTAAGTGCCTTCCTCGCGATAGAAATTAAATCCGCTTGCGTTACTATGACCCGAGCTATTAACGTCAATTCGCACGATGTAAGTTATTTTCCGCTTCTCTCTCTCTCTCTCTCTCTCTCTCTCTCTCTCTCTCTCTCACAAAGTATCATCCATGAACAAGGTACGATGGAAATGCTCGAGAGAACTGCACGTAATTACATTCTAATTTGAAGTAGTGCGTTTCGGTAATAGTTATTTTCGATCGCATAAAACTCATGTAAAGTATTATAACCTAGGTAGAAAATAATACCGCGAAGATAAAACTCGAGTGCTTCCGGAGGACTCTAGTAATACATAATGAACTTCTTCTCAGGACCTCTTGAATTTTCTCTCTTTCTCTTTCTCTCTCTCTCTCTCTCTCTCTCTTTCTCTTTCTCTTTCTCTTTCTCTTGGTAACTCCTAAGATAAGTAGATACCTACATCTGCCTTGCTCGAAGCAATTTGCCATCTCAATTTGTAGTTTGTACGCTTCTAATTTAAACTGCGGGTTTCGGCAATCTCCGCGTTTCTCATGACGACAATTCAACGAGAGCTCATCGTCATCCTTCATCCTTTTCTCTCGACTCGACTGAACTCCAACTCCGACTTGACTCGACTTGAGTTGTCCTCGCTACGATGCTCTTGCATTCGGTACATCCGCAAAAGTTGACAGAGACTACTGCTAGCTAGTAGCTAGACCGCAAAACTGGCCTATTATTCCACAACGAACTCTTATCTTCCCTTCTTCTTCTTCTTCTTATTTCTCTTAGTCGTCGTTTAACTCTAATCTATCTCTATCTCTATCTCTCTCTCTCTCTCTCTCTCTCTCTCTCTCTCTTTTTCTATCTTTCATTATCTTTCATATTCACTAACTGATACGACCACGACAACACCTGAAACTTTTTTTTTTCCCTATCATACCGACGTCAAATCGTTCGAGTGCAATAATCCTTTAGCGTTCGTGCGCTCGCTAGGAATGCATATTTCGCCGGTGGCTCGCCCACGCCGTCGGTCTCGGTAGGTCCGATTGTTCTCAGGATATACCCTGGGCTGGATCGCTTGGCTGGTTAGCTTAGCTGCTTAGTTCTCTCTGCCCAACCTTCAGCCTGGATACCCGGCATAGTTCGCCTACAGGTCCTGCAGCCACAGCTCTTTTCTCTTCTCTCTTAAAGTAAAGAACAAGAGAAGCTGTCGTTTCTATCCCTTTCTCTCTCTCTCTCTCTCTCTCTCACACGCACATACAAATACACTTTCTCGTTCATCTCGTCTCATCTCCCACTTTTCTCTTCACGTCTTTGTCTTTCAACTTCTTCCTCCTTTTCTCCATCCTCTTCATCTTCTTCTTCTTTTTCTTCTTCTTCTTCTATTTCTTCTTCCCCGCCTCAGTAAAGTAGTTCCTCTCTTTTCGTGCGAGATTCACGTGGTGACGCATCGCAGCCACCCTGAGAAAGGCGCCCACGCAACGTTTGAACTCGCTTACGATACTTCGCCTGCAGGCTACACCTGCCGCTACACTCTTCCTACCTGTAACGGGTGATCCCAAATTCTCTCTCTGCCAATACCTTCTTTCAATACCGATAGAAAACGAAGTAGATAGACATATATATGTACGTACATATATAAAGAACAAAAATACATATGTATATTTATATACTCTTACGTTGCTGCGCACCTTCTCGTACGTCGACCTTTTACTAATGAAAAATAAAACGCCTTTATACCTCGCCTGTGTCGCTCTTCGACGTAAGCCACGCATAACAGCTTCTCATAAACTCATGGGATGTACAGGAAAAATAAAAAAAAAAAAAAAAAACAAAGAGAAAAAAAGAAAAGAAAAAGAAAAAAAAAAGAAGGAAAAGAATGGGAAGGAGAAAGAAAGAAGGACAGAAAAAAGGAAAATAAAATGAAAAAAGAAGAAGAAGAAGCGCGGAACGAAGGAATTTCTTTCACAAACTTGCGTCTTCCGCAAAGGAAAACCCCGGACGTTAAAGGGAAGCAGGTCGAAAGGGAGAGAGATCCTCGATATACGGTAATTACAGGTTGTTTCTCGTACGGCATACCTTCGGGGCGCAGTTTACGCGCGCGAGTCGCTACGTTTGACTCTATGGTCGTTGATACTGCACCAGACGTTTCGCTGGTGGTGGTTCTCGTGATAGTGCTGGTAGTAGTAGTGGTAGTAGGGGTGGTGGATGCCCCACGAGATTCATGAGACCTCGAATGGGGGCAGGTTCGGTCGTAAGCTGATTTATTGAAATACCGCGTACGAGTGTGAGCGTTAATCACCTTTTAATTATCCAATACGTCCTCCTCGTTTCTCTCTCTCTCTCTCTCTCTCTTTCTTTTACACTTTCTTTTCTAATATTTTATTTTTTTTATTTCTCATTCCTATTGAAAATTTTCGTATCCTCGAACGCGGAATGAATATTGAAAATCATTGAGGCAGAAAAAGAGAGAGAGATAGAGAGAGAGAGAGAGAGAGAGAGAGAGAGTTCATTCGTATAAATTGAAGATTTCTTTTACTCTTTCTTCCTCCTTTTCTCTTCTTTTATTTATTTTTCTCATTCTTTATATTTCTTTTATTGTTTTCTCTTTCTTTTTTTTTTTTGTTTTGAAAGAGAGAAAGACTAAAAACATAAAGAAAATTTTCATCTCGTTCCATTCACGTTCACGTAGAAAAAGAATAATGTCAATATGATGAGAGATGCCACGTCTAAGATTTATCACGGCACATCGAACTTACGCCGCTGCGTGAGAGATATCTCGTATCAGATATTCGTACAATACCGAAAGAATCGTGCATAACCTTTCGCATCGTAAATCTGACCGGGTGAGATATATTTTATTGCGCGCTCGTAACGTATGGACGTCCTCCTCTCTCTCTCTCTCTCTCCTTTTCTCTCTCTTTCTCTCCGAGGGTTGCGCTCGCTCTCTCAGCGTGAGTAAGGGCCGTGCTACGGAAATATTAATGCAACTTCATCAATCACGCTGCATAAACACCGGGGCGAGCAAACGATTTACTATTTGCGCTCTCTCGGTTGGTCTACCGTCGAAATACGAGAAACGTTCATTTATCAAAACGAACGAACTCGAACAAGCGCTGCTCGAAATTTCGTTTGTTAGTTAATGCAATATATGTATATAAATATATATATATATATATATATATATATATATATATATATTGTTATAAATGAGCACACGGGTATAGTTGGTTAGCAATTAATATTAGATTTTCTACGACAAAATTTCATTTTAAGTTAAAAACCACGGTTCAAACTGATATATTATATGGTACGATATAGCTATACCGACGAGAAGATCAGTCAAGAAAGGATTATGTGAGTTAGTTCTCGTATTCTCTTTCGCATCTCGTAAGTATATAATGGACCAAGTAAAGAACCCGGTGCGTGAGTTTCACTGAGCAACAAGCATTCCCATAGGGGTCATCGAGCATGAGATTTCTGGATTACGATCCGTCCTTTTGATAGAAACATATATGGCAAGAAAACGTATGGCGTATTCGGCATTAAGGAAGTACGTGAGCCTAGGGAGGTCGGTACTTATGGGTGCGTTACTACAGATCCTGGATTATAGGGGTCTCCGCCATAACAGGCCTTTCTTTTTATTCGGTTTAACACAGGAAGAAGGCCGAGGTCGAGTTGTGTAAGTAGAAAAAAAATGAAAAAAAAAAAAAAAAACAAATAAAAAAAATAAAGAAAAAAAAAAAGAGAAAAAGCTCGGCTATCTCTTTCTCTCCTATCTTTGTTATCTACTCGAAGTTATTATCAAACTCCTCGTTCTTATCGTTTTTCTCGATAAATCTTTCGATAGAACAGGATTGTCCAGGATGTCGTTCTTACTCGTACTTATTATTTTTGTGATCGTCATCGTTGTTGATGTTGTTGTTGTTGTTGTTGTTGTTGTTGTTGTTGTTGTTGTTGTTGTTGTTGTCAAAGAAGAAGAGAAAAAAGAAAAAGAAGAAGAAAGAGAAGAAGAAGAAGAACAGGGAACGATTTAGTCGAGGTGTAAATCATTCTACGGAGAAGAGATCGCGCACGCGCTAGCAAACGCAAAGCACTTTACTCTTCGAGGGAAGTAATTCTCTCCCCTTCTCCCCTCCTCTTCATCTCTTTCTTTCTTCCTTTCTTTCTTTCTTTCTTTCTTTTTCTTTTAACCCTCTTCATTCTATTTCTTGTTTCATTCTAGATGGTGGGGAGCAGCGGTTCATAGCGATGCCGCATCTCCGAAGAAGCGGGCATCAGCTGGCTGACAAGGCGTATAATTAATCCCTAATGACGCTGGCATAAATCCATCTCGGTTGGTCGTTTCCTCGGCAGCTCGGCAGCTCCTCTAGCTCGCTTTACTAGCGAAATCAGCGCCAGCTTTGTCGCTGTCGTCCGTTTTCCGTTTTATTTATGCGCCCATCAGAACTTGACTCGCTTGCCTTCCTCTCTTCGTGTCCAAGGGTCCAATCTTAAAACAGTCCAAGTCCGCTCGTCTCGCTTCGGCTTCGACGACGTTACCTTTCGCGTTTAACCCATTGCAAAACAGCAAACCAATCGTGCCTATTATGATCGAAGATAGGTACTACGATACTAGCTATCATTCAAATGCCATACAAGAATAAACGCCAAATGGACGGATGATAAACGTTTATTATAGACGAACGGAAAACGCGTTAAAACGATCGGTGGATATTAAATCGTTGATACAACAGTAAATCATTTTTGATCCTTTTTAACGTCCGATCCTTTATCGTTCGATTTTTTTCTCTTTTTTCTTATTTTTTTTTTTTTTTTCGTACTTTTCTTCCTACTAACGTACAAACCTAAATGATTTCTTTCAAGCTCGATATTGATAATGAACGATAATTGTTAGTTAGATTTGCGTATCGCTTAAAAGTCTATTTATATTAAGTCGATCTAATATGCGTTTGGTTATGGCATATGTATGCGGTAAAATATATACGCTAAAGGAGAAGAAAAGGTAAAAGTAATGGAAAGAGAGAAAGAGACGGGAATCGCATGGAAGATCTTCCACACGCGGCTTTGAACTCTCCGCAAAAAGGGAACTGGCGTACCGAATTGATGTACACGAAACGGCATGCCCGGAATGTTATAATCGCGAACCTTTGAACCAAAGCTCGAGACTCCCACACCATCGCCACCCCGACGTTCAGGCCACGTTCAGCTCCATTTCGATCCTTCAAATTACTCTCATCTCTTTTTCTTCTTCTTCCTTCACCTTTCCTTCTTCCCATTTCGTTCCTTCTCAGATTCTCTTATACCTTATTGTATGTTAGGTTTCCACGAAAGATATACCGACTCTTATAGTAATAAGTGCCCCTGTATTTAGAATAATTCACTCGTAAACGTTTCAATTATAAACAACAAGAGATTGTTAAGTGATTGTTAATTGATGAAAGAAAAAGGAAATGAAAGAAAAGAAAAAGGTCAGGTTAGAGTAGGCTTAAGTAATTTTCGAATTCGTAAACGGGGAAGGAGGAACGTCCTTGAGGTTTACTTCGCACGCGGTAAATCGCTCTACTCCCACGAACACCCTACGGGTCTGTCCAAGCTGAGAGAGAGAAAGAGAGAGAGAGAGAGAGAGGGAGAGAGAGAGAAAGAAGGCAGTAGGCGTTACGGTAATTAATTTTTCCTCGATAATTAAGATATCCCTCGCTAAGACCGAGATACGCCCGGCGGTATCGTCATTTTTCAAGTCGTCAGAGTATCTCGAGTAAGTACTTATCTCTCTCGATATTCTCTTCGAGGATCTTCTCGATCGGTATGAAGATTCGAAGTATGATGAAAGAAAAAAGAAAAAAAAAGAAAAAAAAAAAGAAAAAAAGAAAAGAAAAGTAATGCAAAACAAACGAACGAACGAACGAACGAACGAACGAACGAACGAACAAACAAACAATAGTGAAAGTATACGGTGAATCTATTTCTCTTTTTCCATCTTTCATTCTTTCTCTAGTGATTATCACGGAAGAAAAGGACGGTCATGTTAGCAAATGTTACGAAACACATTGAACGTGCTAATAGAACGAAAAGATGAAAGGAGAAGAGGTAGAATAAAGAGAGAGAGAGAGAGAGAGAGAAGGAGAGAAATAGAAGAAGAAGAAGAAGGAGTACGTCACGGTGGAGAAACATCTGGCCCACGGTGGTGTTTCGCAGCCTCGTGGGGATTATTAATTGTTTCATCTCTGCCCTTATCCGCGCCTACCCGTTTGCACGACTAAGCAAATACAGGAGGCGTAACCCACGCGGTGATCTACGAGCTTAAAAGCCCTCACGATCGAGCACACGGAGCTCCAATGAAAGAAAGAGAGAGAGAGAGAGAGAGAGAGAGAGAGAGAGAGAGATTGAGTCGAGGGGTTATCGCCTGATTTATAATTTGAGGCTCCGGGTGAACCTTCCATGGAATACGTCCCGAGCCGACGTTTTCCGGTTCAGGAAACGTAATTGGTTGCCAGCACGATCGTAGATAGCCGACGGTTCGAATCGGGGCCTTCGGCTCTTCTTCGAGAACATCTTAGCCATATCGAATCGTTCTGTCCTTCTCTTTCTACCTTTTCTCTTCGCGTTATCTACTCGCGTAACGTTTTTTAATTCGCGATTTAAATCACGAATATCGGACGGTAAGCCCGGCAGGGGCATAAATCGAATCGAGTGGAAGCAATGCCGTAGAAGACGTTACTGATGCTTTAGAAGAGAGTTACATCGTACATATACACACATACACACACACACACACACACACACACACACACACACACACATATATATATATATATACAAGCGTGTGTATGTGCGTGCGTATTTATGTACGTACATATCTATATTTATTTATATTTTAAGTATGCATGTATGCATGCATGCATGTATTTGTAAAATAGAGGGAGTCGAGATGTGGGGAAGGTTACGGTCGACTTCTCTTTCCTCTTTCTGACTTCTTCTATATCCTGATCCTTAGAATTATTTTTCTAATTAACCTCGTGCGATTTCACTCTCGCCTATGTAATCGGCCAATTCAACTTCGTTCTTGATATACGACCAGGTAGCGAGGAAAAGTCTGAATAGTCGTAAGTACTTATCTTAGACGGCGACAAAGTCGCTTCAAGATAGCCACGGACATAAAATGATCGGCGAGAACCGTAAACGATGCGAGTTTTCTGTGAGCGGAGACGTTGTAAACATCGAATTAAATGTTCGAAGAGAGACAGAGAAAAAGAGAGAGAGAGAGAGAGAGAGAATGAAAGAGAAAGAGAGAGACCATAGAACTCACCAAGTCCGAGAAGTCAGCAGGTGGATACGTGAGATAACGGTAAATCTTCGAAAGTATACACGAGAAAGATGAAATCAGATTCACCTGCTCGGTGAAACGCTGATAGGTCGAAACGTTTGACTCCCTTTTCTCCCCCGGGTTTATTATTAGAAATTGACACAAGGTTCGTAGATCAACAAAGATTAGTCCATTTTCTCGAGAGAGAGAGAGAGAGAGAGAAAGAAAAGAAAAAAAGACAAACGAGAGAAAAGAAAAAATAAGAAAGAATCGATCGACGACGATAATCTTCTCGATGATTTAAAAGGAATGACATTCCGTAGAATAAACTAATCGATTGAATTTCATGAGATATTTAAGAATACGAAAAGAATTGATGGATTTTTTTCTTTTTCTTTTTCTTTTTTTTCTTCTTTTTTTTTTTAGATTCTCCGAAATTAAATCACAAAAGGGAAAAATAAATAAAAAATAAAAGCACCGTCCGTTCCAGAACAGCGTTCTCGTCGTAACTCGAAGTAATGAAATTCAATAAGAAAAAAAATAAATAAATAAAACAAATAAATGAAAAAAAAAAGAAAACAGAAGAAAAAGATGACAATAAAAAAAAAGAAAAAAAAAAGAAAAAGAAAAACAGAAAAATGAAGTTCTCCTTAAGATGACTCGTCTCGACGACGATCTTTCGACGATGATCTTTTGCTCGAACGAATGTAGGAGAAAGAGAGAGAGAGAGAGGGAGTACGCGTGGCACTCACGCAACTCGAAGAGCCGTTCTACCGTCCAACGACGATTTGTTAGAAGCGCGGACGCGCGAGGCTCGAGGGCCGCATTTGTATCTTTCTGCGGCGCTGATTCTCGAAACGTTAGCGCCAACATCTCCATCGTGTTCTTCGATCGTGGAGGCCTCGAGCTCAGTATCCTCGAGGCTTCTACGCGTACCACTATACGAGGCGTCGAGGATACTTTGAATTACAGGGTGCGAGGAAGAAGAAGAAGACTAATTTGTTGATCCTCCAAACGTACCTCTATATACACATGCAAAAAAAAAAATATATATATATATATATGTGTATATGATCGAGTGAAACATCAGTCATTATAAAAACATACTTTCGAAAATGTACCGATTATTCTCTTTCTTTTTTCTATTCTTTTTTCTATTCTTTTGTTTTTTCTTCTTCTTTTTTTTTTCTATTCCTTTTTATCTTCGTTTCATTAATATAATTAATTTAAGTTCGATTTGATTTCAATGCGAATAGAAAATATGATTTTTCATTTTAACGAATGAATTTCATTGAAAGATTTCTTCTGGCGAGAGATCTTTCGATTCACGTTACGTACTTATCTACTTAGGTATTGTACTTTACTGGTCCTCCTCTTTGTCACCCTCTTAAGAATCTACTAATGTAAGATCGATTGAAATGTAGAGAGAAGGATAGACAGGAAGAGTAGCAAGGATGCGTCGGACATAGAAAGGAAGCGCATCTCCGGCTACCGAGAGAAGCCGACGAGAAGAAAGAGAGAGAGAGAGAGTAAGATAAAGAGAAAGATATAGATATATAAAAAGAGAGAAAGAGGGAGAGAGAAGGAAAGAAGAGAAAAGATACGAAGAAAAACGAGTCGTAGTGTGGAAAGTGAATTATAAGACGTACCATTGGGGGGATTGATATGCATCCAGCATATTCAACGTATCCTTGTGCGAACGAGTAGGATAGCCAGAATGTTCAAGCTGTAATATAATAGGCGCCGGTGATTTCCTATTTCTCGATCGTAAACTAAGTATGCATTTTTATATTTCTTTCCTTTTTTTTTTTCTTCTTCTTTTTCTTTTTTTTTTAATTTCTCCTTACGAGTCACACGCCTCGTGCCTCGAAAGAAAGATTCGTCGTTTCTATTTCGAGAATGTGAAAACTCGCGCTCTTTGTATTTAAAGTTAGATATCCACTTACGTACTCAACTACTACTTGCATAAGTACTTTACATAAGCTCGAACGAAACCCTCCCCTAATACTTATATATATATATATATATATATATATATATATATATACATAAGTCCATTAACAGATGTCTGACAAACCGTAGTAAAAGAGATTATTTTAATTTATCTAAAATAAAATACGATAAGTTTATTGCTCAAACAATAAAATCAAATGTTGTGAGTGAGAGTAAAGCTAATATATAGTTGATATATAAAATAAAAATGAAGAAAAAAAAAGAAGAAGAAGAAACGAAAAGATAGAGAGAAAGAGAGAGGAGATAAAGAGAGAGAGAGAGAGAGAGAGAGAGAGAGAGAGAGAGAAATGATGAAAGAAGCAAAAGAAGAAGAAGAAGAAGAAGAAGAAAAAGGAGGGAGTCGTCGGAGCATGGAAAGTGAATTCTGAGATGGGGCATAAATTGATATGCATCCAGCATTCGACATGTCGGTCGGATAAAAGAGGGAGCGCCGAGAGACAATGCCCGTCGCCCACGAAACCCCTCGCGCATCCGGTGCGTTTTCAAGGAAGCTTTCGGTACGCCGTGACACATATCAATTGATTTTCACGATCGCTGTTCCCGTCCCGTCTTGTGTCGTTTGCCGTTCCCCACCGATCCCCTAAGCCCCCTACACCTCCTTCGGTCCCTCCCTCCCTCCCACCCTATGTATATATCCGATAGGACGAGTATCGATAATGTTCTTCGATTCTCGTTGAGCGTTTCGTGATCGTAACGAAAAAAAATTCAATAGGGATGAAAAAAGCGTCCGCTCCGATCGATCAGATTTCTACGAAACGACATACCACCGTGATTCGCTTAATAATTTTTTTCTCCTTCCTATCGACTAAAACGATCGTCTCTTTTCTCTCTTTCTCTCTCTCTCTCTCTCTCTCTCTCTCTCTCTTTTTACTTTTTCTTTTCTTCTTCTTTTGTCGTTTCTTTTTGTTTTCTTTCTTTTTATTCTTTTTCTTTTTTTTCTGTTTTTTTATCTTTCGCGACGTGATTTTTTCTTCGAAGGGGGGGAGAGAGAGAGAGAGAGAGGGGGGGGGGGGGACATACATACATAAGCACACATGCACGTGCACTTCCTGAATCCCATTCCAATTTCTTCTTACGTCATTTCCTGATTACCTTTCGCGAAAATGACGAATAGAAGAAAGGAAAAAAAGAAATAAGAAGAAGCAATCGAAGGAAAAGAGGAAGAAAAGGAAGAAGAAGAAAAAAGAAAAAAAAAAGAAAAGGAACGAGGAGATTGAAAAGTCGTTCGAATGAAATCGAGGAAAGAGATTTTGCTCGTGCCAAAGAAATGCCAGAACGTTTAATGAATCGATCGGGCTCATGATCGTAGCTCGGAGAACGTACAAAGAAAAGGACTTGGTAATGGTTGTAATGGTAATAGTGGTGGTGGTCATGATGATGATGATGATGATGATGATGATGATGGTAATGGTGATGGTGGTGGTGGTAGTGGTGTTGGTGGTGATGGTTGTGTTAGTAGCCCGGCGCCGTCGTTCGATCGGTTGGTAGATCCTCCCTCTTTGTCGATCGAGAGCTAGACAACGTGTGTCTTCCATAAATTCCAAGCACTCGAGCGAGCTCGCTCGTTCGCTCGAAACGTCTCCCCTTGGAAACTACTTTGTTTTACGACTCGCAACACCCACGCCTCGTATCTATGCGTGTGCACGCACCTTTGGCTCACGCATACATACTCTACACATATGTAAATAAATATATTGAGATCGTTTATATATATATATATGTATGTATATATATATATATATATATATGTATATATATATATATATATGTATATATATATATATAACGAGTCTGAGTTCTACACGGAGAGCACGCGCTCCGTTCAATGTAAAGCGTTAAAGCGCTACGTGATCGAATTGGACAAACGACCGGACACTCGCCAGTCCGAGCCACCATTTCGCGCTCGCCGACCGAATATCAACGAGAGAGATCGTTAGAAACGTTTTAGAATTAAGCGCGCCTATTCACAAAGAACCGAACGCCTACTCGAGAGTATCCGCATCGGCGATATCGAGTCAATGCGACTCGAAACGAACTCGAGACGCTTCCTCCTTGACGTTTTATTACTCTCTCTCTCTCTCTCTCTTTCTCTCTCTTTCTCTCTTTCTCTATCTATCTATCTATCTATCTATCTCTCTCTATCTCTCTCTCTCTATCTTTTGCTATCTTACGTTTCCGACAACGTCATGCTCGCGTCGGTGAACCGTCTATCCTTTCTTCTTTCTTTTTTCATCTCTTTCTCTCGTGTTTGATCTACGTTTTAGTCCTTTGTAGCGCAGCGGCCCAGCCAGCCATACTCGACTCCCAAGCTGCTATTACTTTCTACTCGCTCGAACGATCTTTAAATATAACGAGTCGTACTGTCTCGTTTCTATAAAAAAAAAAAAAAAAAAAACAAAAAAATATATATATATATGTGTGTGTATTGTTTCTTTGGGTAAGAAGAGAATGTGGAAGAGGAGGATGAAGAAGACGATGATGAATAAGTACAAGTAGAAGTAGAAGTAGAAGAGGAAGAGAAAAGAGATGGTAAAAGTGGAAAGAAGATGAAGTAGAAGATGAAGAGAATGGCACGTTGAATCGAGACACCCAGTGTACTCCGCGCATCTCGAAACGACTACAGCGTGTTCATTGTTATTAGTGACGGTTGCGAGTCGTGTCGAGTGTCACGAATAAGTTCTACCCCGGAGCCTTTTACCTCGTTGACTCTTGACACTTTGAGAAACTCCATTCATCTTAACCCTTCATTTCCCTTTAAGAACGCTCAAAAGTCATTCTTTGGCCTCGATAGTATCCAACGGGAGAACGCTTCGCTGGCTTTCCAATGAGGAAGAAAATCAAATGATGCTTACTTCGTCGAAATAACAAAAAGGAAAAGAAAAATGAAAAATAAATAAATAAATAAATAAATAAATTTAATGAACTAACGTAAACTAAATGGAAGAAATCTTGATGCACTTTCAAATAGGATCACGTTCAATTATTATTTCCAATATAAAGACATTATTTATTATAATCGTTTGATTTTATCTGTAATGTTAAAATATCAAGATGTAATAATTTCGTCACTCTAAAACCATTCATTTTACTCATTAAATATATATATATATATATGAATAGTTCAAGGAAGCACCGACAGGACAATTTTCCAATTTACAACGGTCGACCGATCGTAAAACGTGCTCGAGATCCATTATAAACTGGCAATTACGATCAACCTTGATCTTTGAAATATCAAATCCGAGTTGTTGAGTTGCCTCGTGGACAGAGGCAAATTAAGCGAGCCTCTCTCTCTCTTTTTCCCTCTTACTCTCTTTCTCTACAAGTCGTTCATATCTCGCGGAATTAGATTACGTATCTCCCGCCGTCCCCGTGATTTATTTATCGGGCTGGGCTGCCGCCTTGAGGCACTGCTGGTGTTTCAACACCTTTTGACGAGCGTATTTACGATTATGAGAATTACACAAGGCAATTAGTGCCAGGTTGCCGGTATAAATATGGATAATTATGCATATTCACCTGTTGCTCGGTTATACCTATATACATATACATATGAATATATAAATATATATACATGTGCGAGTATTCACGAATGAGAAAATTGCGCATCCTAGAAGAAGAAGAAGAAGAAGAAGAAAAAGGAAAAGGAAGAAAAACAACAAAAAATGTTCACCTAAAAAATTTAAGAAAGGGATCATCATTGCTCTCTTAATCGCGAAATCAATGATTCAATTCGTCCAAAGGATATCGTTAATCTCCCTTATAGAATAATAATAACGACAAACTTTCTCGCTTGAGATATATAAATACCTCATTTCGAAGAATGAGAACGAGACGAATTGTACAAAATGCCGTATAAATTTTCCATTTGTTTCACGAATGATTATTTCTCAAAGCAAAGATAAATAAAAAATAAACAATCTCGCACACGTCGTATGCTTAGGTTTGTGGTTCGATGTAAAAAAAAAAAAAAAAAAAAAAAAAGAAAAAAAAAAGAAAAAAAGAACGAAAGAAAAAAGCAAATAAGTTTCAACGTTAAGTTGCCCCTGCAATGAGAACTGCAATGAGAAAATATCGTTCGTGTTTTCGATCTCTCTCTCTCTCTTTCTCTCTCTTTTTTTTCTCTAACTTGAGAGAGCTACTCTAAGTTCTTTCGCTCTCTCTAGCTAGCAGCCAAGATCGTGAGAAGTACTCCAGATCGGCCCTGGCAGAATCCAAGCGCAGGTACATATCGCGAGAGGCTGTTACACTGAGATCGCTAACAAAGTGAGGATCAAATAATAACACGTTTGGATCGCGCGCGGCTCGAAGATAGATGGCGCCCGACGAGTGAGCGAATAATTTGATAATGGCGACGGCTCGGGAGGAGACGGTGTCTACGAGTTTCGTTCTCTTTCTCCTCCTCCTTCTTATTCTTCTTATTCTTCTTATTCTTATTCACCTTCTAGAATCTCTCTAAAATACTGTTCGAAGATCTAACGATCTCTATTCTCTCTCTCTCTCTCTCTCTTTACCTTCTCTTCGGAATCAACTTCATCTTTGTTTTTTCCTTTTTCTTTTTTTTTTTTCTTTCTCTTACACACCACGTTGAAGGAATATTCCGGTACTTACAAGATTTTTATAGACTCTCCCCCTTAATGGCCGGCTGATCGTGTGCCGAAGGTTACCACGGGTGAAAATGAAGCACTACTCTTGGAACATCCTACTCGTTGCGCTGACCTCACCCTTGACACGAATCGTCCTTTACTGAGAGACAGAGAGAGAGAGAGAGAGAGAGAGAGAGAGAGAGAGAGAGAGAGAGAGAGAGAGAGAGAGAGAGAGAGAGAGAGAGAGAGAGGATGGAGACCGAAGGAAGAGTATCGAGAATGCATTTTTACTTTTTTCTTCTTCTTTTTTCTTTTTTTTCCTTTCGTTTTATTTTATTTTATTTTTCATTTTTCTATTTTCTTTTTTTTTTTAATCCTTTATATATCAAACTCCATACTTTTATACCTTGCAAATTCTTTTCCGTTTAACTTAAGAGAAAAAAAAAGAAAGAAAAAAAAAAGGTAAAAATATCGTTACGGTTTGTTAACGATTAATTAACGATTAGGATAACGATCTCAAATCTATATTAAACCCTACTTTAAAGGATCAACTTGAAAATGAACTATCCATTTAATTAAGAATATTCCCTCTCTCTCTCTCTCTCTCTCTCTCTCTCTCTCTCTCTCTTTCTTTCTCTCTCTCTCGGTGTTGTTTATTCGCGTGAGTTATATTCGCGCGAAGGAGATTAAAATTTTCTTCGAAAGGAAGGGCGTTACTCTACGTACGGATCCTCTTTCTCATGAAACCTCGAACCAAGATGTATGTACGTACATACATATACATATATATGTATGTATGTATGTGGATCGGATCGGAGAGAAAGAGAACCGATGAGAAGGGCACCATGGATATACGTATACGTAAGTAAGTACTTACGTATGTATATACGTATGTACATAAAAGGGATTTGCAATGAGGAGACTCGAAAGAGAATAAAGATGAAGATGAGAAAGAGAGAGAGAGAGAGAGAGAGAGAGAGGGAGAGGGAGAGGGAGAAAGAAGAACAAGAAGAAGAAGAAAAGGGTAGAAAGATGCTCGCGGCTTCGGAGGATCGGGCATAGGTAAGTAGCACTTATGTTTAATACGTGAGTGTGGATGAGTTGTCTGTCTCGCACGCGATCCTCTCGCGCCTGCGCAGCTCTTTCCTGACCTCGCGTTCGCTAGAACCAATTTCCGCGGATAATACGACCGCGATCTACGAGTGCTTCGAATATTTTCTTCAAGATCCTCTGTCTCTCGGTCCGGTAATAATACATTCAATTTTCTTTCCATATAATATTATCCTCTCGTTATCGTATTCGATTGGACGATGACGGTGACGACGACGATGACGACGACGACGACGACGACTTCTGAAAAGATTTTTCGATTAAAATAATCTTTAATCGAAACAAAACATAGAAATCGATCTTCCTCGTTTCATATTTTTTCTTTTCTTTCTTTTTTTTTTTCGAGATGAAAAAAAAGAGAAAAAAAAAGAAGGAAAAAAAAATAAAAGTCGAACGTATCGATTATAAATAACGATAATAATAGATAATTTCACGATAAACAAATTCGGGACATGTAACATTTCAAAATATTATAACAAAATATCCAAATTTTTCAGTGAAATTGTTTTGAATACAAATATTGGCCAATAAGAGGTCAAATTATAATGCTAAATTGTTTCGTGGAAAAACAAATGTACGCATTGTGTATCCTTGCTGTCCTTAATTTACGACAGCATGTTCAACAAAATTGGTGAGAACCCTTTCCTTTCATTTATTTATGTTTTTCTTTTCTTTTTTCTTCTTCTTCTTCCTTTTCTTCTTATTTTTTTATCTTTCGAATTGTTTCATGTTGGAATTGATTTTTCAGGCAAATAAATTCAACGTCGAGACGATCCTCGTCACAAGCTTCGTTGAATTTAATAAAATGCATCGAATCTAATAACGTACCAATTGGAGCCTTAGAGGTATCAAAAGATTTGAGAAATATCGTTAAAAATATTAACAAAGATATAGACCGATCGAATTGGTGGAATTCATCGTCTTACATTGAGCTATTTATGAAAGGTGCAAAACAGATAATCGATAATATCAGCAGATCTATCACGGTATAAATAATAAATTACATGCATTGAATAATACTTTATAAATCTAACAATATTAAATATTATTTTTAATTCGTCTCTCGTAGAATCCAAAAACAATCGCCAATCCTCTGTCAAAGAATATCTTTGGTTCTGTTTTATTTCTATCGAATAATTCACCAAGTAAATATTGGAATTGAACAATGAATTGAACTGAACTATATAAAAAAAATTATTCGGAGCAATTAAGAAGTCCTCCTAATAATATTTTATATATTTGTAAGGTTTCTAAGGTAATAACGTCATGGAATGATATTAACGATCTCAGTTAAAATCTTCTTTGAACCGATTGCACTCCTTTAATGGCGCCACGAACAAATTCGAGTGCGGTTCTAAAAGAAGATGAAAAAAATATGTATCTAGACGTCAATTAAATAAAATCGTACGATTTTCCATTTGTTATCGTAATTATTTATGAACATATATATATATATATATATATATATGTGTGTGTGTGTGTGTGTGTATTTAATCAATAAGTAATAATAAAAATCGAAAAAATTAATCAAACAATCGAATTCTTATCACTCATCGATCCTTTCTTATATCTCGAAACTAATAAAAAATGAAATCGTCGATTAACACGAGAAAACATTTAAGATTTTCAAAATATCGAATAGAAAGAGATAAGATAGAAAAAGAGTGAAAGAGAAAGAGAAAGAGAGAGAAAGATAGGGATAGAGATAGAGAGTGAGAGAGAGAGAGAGAGAGAGAGAGAGAGAGAGAGCCGTATGCCGACCGAGAGACGCCAGGACGGATAAAGGTTCATTTGAATTTTCCCGAACAGGATGTGCACCGTGTGCATTTCAATCTTCGTTGGACACCCCAACGAAATATGGTCGAAGGGAGACGAAGAGAAAGAGAAAATGAAAGGAAAGACAGAAAGAGAGAGAGAGAGAGAGAGAGAGAGAGACTTCTAGAGAACATATATACGCGAATGGTAGTTTAAGAGCGAACTCCCAGTATCCAGAGCACGTCCGGAGCGCGAAGAACTTATTGTCATGTGCGGAGCTCGTCGAGGCATTTTAATATTTCCGTTGAATACTGGAAGGGAGAATGAAGGTGGAAGAAACGAAGAAGAAGAAGAAGAAGAAGAAGAAGACGAAGAAGAAGACGAAGAAGAAGAAGACGAAGAAGAAGAAGACGAAGACAAAACGGATGCGTCTTTCGTTGTCTTCGCCACTGGTTTTACCCTTTTACCAAAAAGAAGAAGAAAAAGAAGAAAAGGAATAAAAAATAGAAGGAAAGACAACGACACTTCTTTGTGTCACAAAAAAGAGAGAGAGAGAGACCACCTAACTTCACGGGTATCCTTCTCGAATCTTTTAACTCTTGGTTAAACATATTGCAGGCTCAGTTACAGTTGATAAAATTCACGACACTTTCGCGTTGCGTGCAGAGCACGCCTTACGAGACGTATATTTCAACTCGAGCGAGAAATCTATCAACAGGATTCTCGTTCCACCATCGTTCCCCTCGATCTACCTCACATCCCCTTCGACCCTCTTCTTTTACATCTCTGTCTCTCTCTCTCTCTCTCTTTTTGTCTCACTCTCTGTCTCACTCTTTTCTCTTGCCACCGTCGTTGAATCGACTTCAGTCTCGACGTCAGCCGTAACAAAGTGATTCACGTTTCACGTTTTGCTTACCGACTCGACTACGACAACTACGACGACGACAACGACGACGAAGACGACGAGGACGACAACGACGTACGAGTTCGAGAGACGATCCTCTCTCTCTCTCTCTTTCTCTCTTTCTCTTTTTCTTTTCTCTTTATCCTTTCTACTGAATTTTCTCGCGCTCCTTTACGAAAGCTTCCTCCACGTAGATATTATGCGTGCACGGTAGCAAGTAGATTTTTCGAGCATCTCGAGAGGACTTTCAATGATCTTAGGAAGAGAAGAGGAATCCTTTTCAAAAAGGATTCACGTTTTAAGGATGCTTCTGGTATTATACGTGTGACGAAAACGGAAAAGGCCCCGACGTCTACGGAACGAACGCGTTCTGTTTGAAGATCGAAGTTTGAAGAAGAAGACGACGACGAAGAAGAAGAAGAAGAAGAAGAAGACGAAGACGAAGACGACGAAGAGAACGAAGATGAAGACGAAAAAAATAAGAACAAGAAGAAGATGGTTCAGTCGTGAGGAAGAAAAAAAGGAAGACAAACAGTGGGACCTTCTTATCTACGAAATAATCTCTCAAAGAGGATCTTTCGGGAACAGGTGCACTGCGAGAACTGTCGGAGTTCGAGCTGTCAGGAGTCACCTTTTCGGGGCTACCTGATATTCATAATAATTCATTTCTAAAAAAAGAAAAAAAAAAAGGAAAGAAAGAAAAGAAGAACAAACAAAGAAAAAGAAGCCCAATACAGTGAGAAAGAAAGATAACATATGCACATAGTAGGGATAGGTGTTATGTGAGGATAGGTGGGGTGGAGAGGGCCAAGGAGAAGCCCTAAATCGATTTGCATATTCTACGAAACGGAGAATGCGTTTTACTCTATTCCTTTTTTTCCATTTTTCTTTTTTTTTTTTTTCTTTCTCTTTACTTTCTTTTCCCTTCGTTCCGTTGTTTCTGACGAATAGTATGAAATAGAAAAAGATTGTCAGATCCTAGGTAGGTATTCACATTGAAGATATTACAACATTGCTATCTCTAAGAAAGTTGACTTCTCAGATCGATTCGTACGATTCTATTTAAAGGTAAAAGATAGTTCGTACTGGTAACTACATAAGTAAAACACCACTGTAGCTAAAAGAACGTTGGTTACATTACGTTCGTCCTGGCACGCGATCGAAACCAAGTCGCAACAGTTTCTTCGTATTGGCAAGGCAATAGTTGCGACAGCCGCTCGTGCTATTTGTTGCCCGCGTTACATAACGAGATCGCGGAACCAATCCTACGAAACTCCGGATAGGATAAAACTTACTATAGGTAAATCAATGTGCAAAATGAAAATGTATCATCGATAGAGAAAATACGGATATAAATATATTTACCGAGAGATATCATTTAATTCAATTTCAAGAAATATATACAGGATGTTCAAAAAGTTTTTGAGATCGAATTTATATTACTGATGTCAAATAAATGAAAAAAAGTTCATATAAACTTATGCCCGAAAATGTTTTACCGGGAAGATATATATGATCTTAAAGATATTTATGATTTATTGTGACAATTATAAGAAATGTTCGAAAATTTTTCCCTCCGCAAGTATTCGAACTTTCACATTCGTCGAATCAGTGATTATCGAACTCTTTCTAATATACGAATTATATTGTTAAATAAAAATAAATCCATTTTGTATGCATTCTCAAAGTTTATCTTATGTTTCTATCGTATTTTTATGAATTAAATCATTTGGATATGAGTTCATAAATAAAAATCCAGAGGAAGCAAAAAGAAAAAAAAAAGAAAAAGAAAATCAGAAAAGAAAAAAGAGTTCGACAATCATTAATTCGACAAATTTAAATAAATCATAAATATCTCATATATAATACCTATGTATATATATATGATATATATACACTGACTAAAAACTTTTTTATATATTTTACGAATTTTAATTCTCTGATCTATCGACCTCGTTGAACTCGAACATTAGGGGGCGTACTCTTTAAGAAATGGATAAATTACATTTACATTTGACGAACAATTCGGTATGTAATCAGAATGCGATTAACGTGAGATTTTAAATTTAAAAGAGAGTATACGATAACAAACGGGAGCATAACGGAAGGACAAACGTGAAGAGAATTTTTTTTCATTTGATTTTTCCCTTCGACCCGTACCCAAAAAAAAAAAAAGAAAAAACTAATCTAAGATCGAAAAAAGAAAAAAAAAGAAAAAAAGAGAAAAAAAAAAAAGAAAAGGAATATATGCGCGGAAGAGGAGAAGAGGGGGTGGCGGGGGAAGAGGAGAGAGCTAAGTTCGACGAATAAGACTTCTCTCGGTTCTCGCGCCGGATACGCGTGTGCCCATCGCCCTCTTCCCCTCCCTACCTCTCTTCTCTCTCCCTTCCTCGCTTCCGGTCGTAAGCTTCCAACGTTCTCATTGCTATGCCTCTCGTATTCTCTTACCCTGGAATATGAAAACGAAATCATATTCTTTGCCGCTGGCTTACCAATGAGCTTGGCTCTCTCTCTCTCTCTCTCTCTCTCTCTCACGCTCTCTCTCTTTCTTTCTTTCTTTCTTTCTTTCTCTTTTCTTCTTTTCGTGTGTTCGTCGTTTTTCTGAAAGTTTAAACTCTTTAAACATTTTGGTATTTATTAATCAGTCATTATAATATGCGAGCATTGTTTCGCTATCTTTTCTTCTCTCCTTTTTTTTTTTCTTTTTGTTCCTTCGAAAAAAGAAAAAAACAAAAGAGAAAAAGAAAGAAAAAGTATTTTTCATATATTCTCTTCTCCCTTTATCTTACCTTCCCTTCCCTTCCCTTCCTTCCTTCCTTCCTTCCTTCCTTCCTTCCTTTTTTTCCTTCCTCCCTTCTCTTAGATTACCTTAGATGACATTATACCGATATCCCACGGGAATATTGTTGGTTTCAAACGTAGTATGTATAAAGAAACATCGTTGCCCTTTTGCCGTTGAAAATGACCGACCAAACGACCGTCCGTTCGACCGTTCTCGACCGTTCGACCGACCCTCGCGATGTCGGCACCGTTCGTCTCAGGGCAAGATGCGATTTCTCAAGCTCGCTCGTTAAGGCGGCAAAACTCACAGCCGTAGCGTAATTGCGGCGATCGTACGTTAGTTAGGTTAATAACTTTGCATTAATAAATGTATTAAGCTCGAATCCAATTACAACCGCACGATGGAGATCGGACGGGCGAGCGAGAGCATCTCTTGGAATATCTTGCAAAATAATCCGTACTGGTGTATATCTATGTACGTAAGAACGGAGAAGATGCGCGCATAATTTCGAGTCGATAAATAACTACTAAGAGAGAGAGAGAGTGAGAGAGAGAATTATCCATACGAAATGGAACCGTGTGAACGGGAATTTCGAAAGTAGCTACGAAAATTCAATGATGAATTCTAAATATGGTAACATTTTCTTATCGATGAAATATTCCTCTTTATAACACATTATCGAATATGTATTATTCTTTGATATTGATCGTAATAATGGATAATTATTATTTTATTACAATAATATTTTTATTTACACGCACACGCACACACATATAATATATATAATATATGTGTCATGTACATATATATATATATATATATAACAAATTAATGATATAATATATAATAATCTAATATTTAATAGTTGATAATATAATAATAATATAATAAAACAATATAATAATATATAATACGTGAGATAAAAAATGAGAGTCTCGATTTTCCATCGAGATCGTAAGTAAGAGGATTTGAAAAAAAGAAAAAAAAAAAAAAAGAAATATGAAAGGAAGGAGTCGAGAGAGAAAGAGAAAGAGAGGAAAAAAAGAGAAAAAGAGAGAGAGAAAGAGGATGCACTGAATGAGCCGACACGCAGGTGGGTGTACAAATCGTGACGGTGCAACGCTCGTGAACTCGCTCGTGACAAGGTACGCAAAGTTAATTGCTAGCGGCACGCGCTCCTAACTCACAGACAAAAGTCCTCCGAAAATTGCGAAAAAAGCTTGTAACGCGGGAAAATGAAGAAGGATGCTAACGCAAAGAGAGAGGGGGGGAATACTAAATATATATATATATATATATATATAGAGAGAGAGAGAGAGAGAGAGATAGATAGAGATAGTAAAAGAAGGAAGGAGGGAGAGAGAGAGAGAGAGAGAAACGAACGCGTAGGGCGAGCAATTGCTATGAGACTTAGAGCGTGTCACGGAAGGAGGGCGTTACGCACACGCGTCTACACGATTGTGTCACGGATGTCATAATCTTACGTAATTGGGAGTCGGTCGCGAGCATTTGTATGTAAGCCGCACGCATGGTGCGACTCGTTCGCCCGGTACGCACAGCAATTTGCTTTGATTCGATATTGTAAACTATGTCGCTGTGAAATTATTGACGATGTTATTCTATTTCCTTACAAATTATAATATTTTTCCGTTAGTTGTTTTGTCTTTTTTCTTTTTTTTTTCTTTTCTCTTCTCTCTTTTCCCTTTCCTTTTTTCCCTTTTCTCTTTTTACTTTTATTCTCGCAACAATTTGCAAAAGGAGGGAAACAAGAAAATATGTTTGAAACGAACGAAACCATTGAATGCGGACAAATAATTAATTATATATTCTTTCGTTATCATCCTATCGGTATAACATTGTAATAATCTAAATTAAGAAATTTTATATATATATATATATATATATATATATATATATATATGTATTTGTGTGTGTGCGTGTGTGTGTGTTAATGTAATCCATTTAGGTTAATTAGTATAATAATTATTATTATATGAGAAATGTTAAAATTTTATTTACTTATAATAAAATAGAAGGATTAAAATGAATCAAATTCAAAGTTAAAAGACGGTCAAAAGATTTTCTCCTTCTCTCTACGAGGTCATGCGATTACTTTCGTAATTTGCCCCGATCATATGCCGTGAACGCACCATCCGCGCCCATTATGAAATAACGATATAGATATTCCATGCAGGACATTGCCAGTATTATCGAGCCATTACGATATAATGTGTATATATATATATACATATATATATATATATGTATATATATATATGTATATATGTATGTATGTAGGTACGTACTCGTTACAATTTGCATTTTCTCGCTCTCCTATTTTTCAATCGCTTTCAAAGCAAAAACGACAAATGTCTATTATTTGCGAACACGCATACTATTCTTAACGGCTATTATACTTTTTCAACCTTAACAAATATATAATTTTCAATAATTATAATAATAATAATAATAATAATAATAATAATAATAATAATAATAATAATAATAATAATAATATGACAATAACAATAATAATAATAATTATTATTATTATTATATTATAATATTAACTATAAAGAAAACGAGCATATTATTTTCAACGATGATTATACCTTTTCTACCTCAACAAATATCTAATTTCCAATAATTAATAAACACTAAATCTAATAATAATAATAATAACAACAATCATATAGTAAAATAGTATCAAGGAAACTTTGTAGATCATTATATTTACCATCGAAATCGGTAAGCAATTAAAGAATAATCAAAGGAAGTGTCGGACCGTGTGCGAATTCTCGTAAAGGTCTAATTGGTCCGGCGCGTTCGTTAATTCGATTTCATTTGTACGCGAGGACCGCCATGGTCGAGGATCATGGTGGTCGAGCGCAAAAAGGATATCGATGGGCGTGGCAAGACGAGGCAGGGGCAATCAATCGGTTAATCGATAGTTCGCTATGCGATCGATGTTGTAAGAAGAAGAAAAAGAATCAAAAGAAAAAGAAAAAAAGAAGAGGAGGAGGAGGAGAAAGAAGAAGAAGAAGAAGAAGGTAAAATAAACGAATAGGGAGTAGAGTTGTTTAGGGAATAATTGTTTAGGATGGCGTTGGAAGTCTAAAGTGAAAGTAAAAAAATAAACAAAAAAAAGAAAAAAAGAAAAAACGAAATGAAGACAAAACGTGCGATAAAAAAACGGAGCTGCTTTGAACGATGTTAAAATACATATTTATCTCTCTCTCTCTCTCTCTCTCTCTCTTTTTTCTTTTCTTTCCAAGTCTATACACCCTGAAGACATATATATGTATATAAGTACTTACTTACTACCTACACCCTAGGAAAAAGTGGTCCCTTCGCGAAGGGACGGCGAAGGAAGAGTTTTACCGGCTCCCTCGCCTCGAATTAGCAAATCTAACATAATAATTAAATTATCGCCGTACGACGATCCGAGCAGGTAGTTAAACTACTACTACTACTACTATTACTACTACTACTACTACTACTACTACTACTACTACACTACTACTACTACTACACTACTACTACTACTACTACTACACTACTACTACTACTCCCTCTAAACTCCCTCCCGCCGCCTACCATCAACCACCATCCACCAAGCATCAGTCCCTCTTCCCTCTCAATCCCTGCTACCATCTTGTGCTAATGAAGCGTCGCGGGTAAACGGCGGCAAGAATAAATTTGAATTTCGATTACGTGCCGATGTGTGTTAGAGAAAACCGAGAATGAGAGTGAGCGAGTGAATGAGCCTCTGTGTGTACGTGTATTTGTCTTTATCTATTTGTCTGTCTGTCTATCTTTTTGCCTATGTATTTTTGTGTACGTGTTGTGTGTCAGAGAGAGAAAGAGAGAGAGAGAGAGAGAAGAGTATAGAACAAAAAAAGCGCGACCACGAACGAAAACGGATATGAATGTTATTGATGTCTCGTCTCTCTCTCTCTCTCTCTCTCTCTCTTTGAGAATGTCTCTCCTCCCCCACATTCTCCATCGTTCTTTTTTCATCGAAGGAACGTAGGTAGGCTGGCCGTTTACTTTTTCTTCTTCTTCTTCTTCTTCTTCTTCTTCCAATGACAACGACTACGACGAAGAAGACGATCGCGGTCGGCGACCGTTCCATGCTAAAGCTTCCACTCGATCGTTTTCTTACAGCAAATGATCGTTAAGAACCACGACTTTGCTATGCTAATCCGTGCGAAACTCATCGAGAAACACTTTCGTTATTTCAATGCTCGGTAATAAAATGTAATACCGGCCGTGATAAACTCGCCCTCGCATCGATACGAAATAACCTTTTGCGAGGTTTTATTTTTTTCTCTTTTCTTCTATCTTTTATTTTTGTTCGTTCCTTTTTATGTTTTTTGTCTTTAGAAAGACTCGATTATTTCTTCGTAATAACCTCGACATGCGGCCTGTCTAAAGAGAATAAAAAATAAAAAATAAAAAATAATAAATAAATAAGTCTAATGAAAAGTAAAGAATGATGTTGAAAAAATGAAAGATAAAGTCTAATAAAATATGAAATAAAATATAATGGCTAAAAAATAAGAAGTAAAATATAAAATGAGAAAGTAACAAACCTGCGTTTGAAATTTTATTTATAATTATTTAGTCGAAGAAAGATGCGGATATCGATATCCTTTGACAATTAAAATCGAAAGCGACAAATGGCCATTGGTAGCACGATCGTTCGAGAGTCACTTCGAAAATAATAATGCGATACACAACTGTGAATGAGGCTTTTACCGGGCGTCGCTTCGAGCCAATATCATAAACGAAGTATGAATATCTGACATTTATGTCGTTGCATATTTATAGACCTCCTCTTTGCATAATCGGCCCTAAATATACGCACGCGTCCGCGTTAGTTCGTGTTATTTTATAATGGCGTAGTCGTATCTGCCGGTTCATCGAGTTCAAAAGCATTAAATAGAATTTTAGCTTCATTCGATGATGACGATGACGACGATGACGACGACGACGACGATGATTGTGATGATGATGATGATCATGATGATGATGACGCCGACGACGACGAGAACGACGTTGACGAAAAAGAGAAAGAAAAAATAAAGAAAAATGTAAGAAAACAAAAAGCATGTATATACGAATGATCGCATGAACGATGCAACGACGACGACACATTATTATTGCTTAACGCATTACCACGTTTTTGAAATGCATCGAGATATATCGCGAAAAGAAAAGTATTTATATATATATATATATATATATATATAAATCGTTAACGAGAGGATTGAATACATCTAACCGTTTATTAACGTTATCGTAAATAGTAGTATTCGTCATGGGTTTCGATAAAAATAAGCACGAATTTAACTGCCGAGAGCAGAAGTGGTTAATTACAAAACGTGCTGACATTTTGTCTTATTAGTCTTAGAAACTTAAGGTATACATAAGATTTCACGTACCTAGATCACACGACGAGAACGCCTGATATTTCAATCCTAATTATCTCGAAATAACTATCCTAGGCAATTACTTCGAATTGCGTTACTACATGAGGATTCATTTGAGAGAAAGAAAAGAAAAGAAAAGAAAAGATAAGAAAAAAGAAACGAAAAAGAAGAGGAGAGGAAAAAGGCTAAAATAGGTAAAAAGAAATCTATCTCTATCTGTAACTGTACAACGTTATAAAGTAGGAAACCTAACTCTAAATCTAACCAATCTAATGCCTATCTGTATATGTATATATATACATACCTTATAAACTGTTTCTTTACGATCGTTATAAAAATTACGATCGATACGAACTGTTCAAAAAGCAGAGAAAAGATAAGAAAAGAAAAGGAAAGAAAAAAGAAAAAAAAAGGAAGAAGAAAGAAAGAAAGAAAAATCGTTTCCCATCTCAAGATCTCGTGTAGGAATTTAATTAAAAGACGAATGAACAAACGATCGAGACGATCTTAGACGAACGATCGTAGACGAAAGAGAAAATCACGAAGATGAAACAGTGAGTGAGAGAGAGAGAGAGAGAGAGAGAGAGAGAGAGAAAACGCGTGTCATCGTCACGTTCTCATTTTATATCTATATCTATCTTACCTAAGTAAGTACTTACCTACCTATCGTATATAAGTAAGTAAGTACTTACTTACATGAATATGTCCAACGATACAAGAAGGATCGTGTGTCTCCGTGTAAAAGTTCAAGATGCCGATTGTGAAATCAAATCCGCATTGAGTCGTGCGTTGGTAGGTAGGTGCCAGGGTCGACACGTTCGATTCAATCTCTTATAAACGGCAGGAGGAATCGATCGTCAGTCAATATCCAACCACCATCATCGATAGAACTAACCATTACTACAACCATCACAACCATTGCCATATTCGATAACTAACGTTAACTCTTAATGAACCGTGATCGTTAATTAACGATCTACGGCTACTGAATTTACTTCGTACAGTAAGGACAAACCGCCTCTACCATATGTGGGAGAGGTAAAAAACTGGGGGGGGGGGGGGAAAGGAAAAAAGAAAAAAAAAAGACTGAAAGAAAAGAAAAAACGTGACACGAGAAATCGTACAACGCAATAACAAATCTCTCTCTCTCTCTCTCTCTCTCTCTATCTATCTCTCTCATTGCGAGTAGTTACTATGTCGCGTCGCCCCCGTTAATTAACACGATCCATTAGAGAAATTACGTAAGAACGCATATATGTAATACGTACGTCAGGACGAAGCATTGTTAAACGCGTTGAACTCATACACGCTCGTTTAAAAACCAATTCCTTGAAAATGTATATTTCATAGTGGGCGTTCTTTCTTTTTCTAATAAATTTTTCATCGTTCCCGAATAATAATACCTGACGCGTAATAAATTTAATACTCGAAAATATTTTATGAATATTAATTCCAACGATGAAACAATGAAATATCCATGAATAAAATATTAAAATATCTACGAGTATTACTAAATATTATAATATTATTACATATTATACATTATGGAATATTATCGTAGACGTCGTATCAATAGATATTATATAATATCAATTTTACCTATCGATAAAATTGAGTAATTTCTCGCGTGAACAAGTTCTTTCTTTTTTCTTTTTTTTCTCGCGGTCATCGCATTAATCCTAATCTCTTCATACGATCGAGAATCGTTCAGGTCAGTGCCGTTCTGTACTGTACGATTCCTTTACTACATGACATCCCCTCTTTTTTCTTTTTTTCTTTTCCTTCTTCTTCTTCTTCTTCTTCTTCTTCTTCTTCATTCTTTTTTTCCTTTCTTTCCTTTTTCTTTTTCACGCAAAGACTCCTTTCGTATTCTCGTGACACCTTCGTGCACAATGCCAACGTACATTCTAAAAAGACTTTGAGTCATCCGCGTCGAGCATCTCCTCCTCCTCCTCCTCCTCCTCCTCCTTCTTTTTCTCCTCCTTCTCCTCTTCCTTCATCGCTAAGTTTCATCGACACAGGACGCTCTACGTCTGGTCACGTTTCGAGGCACGAAGTGGATAGCTGCATTACGCACCCTTCGTACGCGCCTCTATGCGTTAAACTCCTATATCCAGGTGTGTACTACTATTCGATAAACAAGCAGTCCGATCACGAACTTAAAACAAATCGCGTTACCGCATATTGATATCGTATTAAATATAATAACGATCGGCGAATCGATTATTGTTATTATTGTTATTATTTTCCTTTTTTTCTCTCTCTCTCTATCCATCTATCCGTCTATCTTTCTCCTTGTCTTTTTTCTTTTTCCTTTTCTTTTTCTTCTTCTTCCTTTTTTTTTCCTTTTTTCGAAACTAAAATGATTCGCTTCTACCTTTCTATTGAATAATCCATTGTCGTCGATCGAAGATATTTATAACGATTGATACGACGTAGATGGACTGATTTAATTTGAATAAAATTTCGAATATAATTATTATATATATATATATATATATATATATATATATAAAATAAATCACGTTGATCGGATGTTACGCTTAATTAATGAGAAATATTGATAATTGTGTATAAGAAGTACGTTTTTATGAGTAAAAATTAATTTAGAGTTAAAAGCTATTCGTGCTTTCGAAAAGTCTACACAAAACAATTTGTAAATATTACAATGTAATTCATCATCGTTCAAATATTCCGAAACAATGGAGACAATTATTAATATTGAAAAATCTTTCTAATAGCGACAATAATATTTCCTTAAATATTCTCATTAATTTCTAATCATTAAAATCTAACAAAAATAATCGCTTTTAACGATAATATCGAGATCCATTTAAAGTCCTAATGATTCTTCCGTATTGACAGATAAAAGTTTCATTATCAGACATTAGTTTATTATTAGTTAAAAGAAACCTACCATTAAACGTGTCTCGTTAAATATTAAATATTTAAATTAAATATGAAAAAACATTTAATTATATCCAAAGGGAGTATCTGTACTACGATATTCGTGACTTTCGAAGAAAACTTTTAAAAGTTTCGTTTTAGTAAGAGTTAACTCGAGTTGATATATAAAAAATCAATTTCGAGAGAAACGATTCGAGAAGGAAAAGATATAATGTGAAAAGAGAGAAAAAAATAAAGGATAAAAGAAAAAGAAAACGAAAAGAAGACGAAGACGAATGATTATATATCATATGACTATACGAGACAATTTAGACAAAAAAAAAATATATATATATACATATATATATATACATATATATTTGAACGGACGTGACTTAGGAACGTGGCGGTAGTCATTGAATGCAGTGTCAACGAGAGAGAGAGAGAGAGAGAGAGAGAGAGAGAGAAGTAGTGTCATTCGAGATTGTGACAGTCGATGCGTATCCAGCTATCCACGTGCCGGGCGTTGCGTGCGACACGCCCAGTGCGTGGCTCGTACGCGAGCACATGCGTGCCGGTCGCATGCGAACCAAGATTTATGCCATTGGTCGTAACCGTCGCCTCCGCCACAACAACCACCACCACCACCACCATCACCACCACCACCATCACCACCACTAGCAATACCGTCACCATCGCCACCACCGCCACCGAGAATTCATTTTCTCTCTCGTAGCAAGGAGAGTAAGATACGATCATTGATACGGTCGATGGTTACCGCCTCTCACCCATACCATGATGGACCACAAACGCCTTAAGGAAAATTCTTCTTACTTTCCATCCTATCCGTTCTCTCCGTCGATTTCTAATCTAACTAAATAAGTTAATAGATAATATTATATTACCGTCTGTGCCTGTGGCTAATCGATTATTTCATTAATTATTAATTATTATCGAACGTTTACACGAAGAACGAACGATAATATCGTATGTTATTTATTATAATATCATTTTAATTCATATCCCGTATCTTTTAATTATGTATTTTGGGATAAGATCAATTTAATTGTAACATCATAAAGTTCGGGTTAAGAAAAATAAAAGAAAAAAAAAAAAAAGAAAGTATTTATATACTTAAATATCATTATATCGATTTCGAAATAAATTCATTTACATACCATCGTTATAATTATTTCGAGGGATAGATATATTTAAAGATATATTTAACAATATATTAGTTATGCATGATCAGAGAGAAAATAATGTTTAAAAATAATATCAACCTTCCTGTTCGTCATAATATATTATCGAATCGATGTTTGAATCAGTATTCTTGGTTAAGATAAGATCAATTTAATTCTAACATCATAACGTTCGAATCAAAATATATGTTCGTAATAATAACGAGTATGCATTTACATACATGGATATCTGTATATCGAATTATTAAATAATATCATTTACATACAATCGATATAATTATTCCAAAGAGTTGAAATATTTAACAATGAGTTAGTTATGCATGACTAAAGAGAGAAAATAATGTTTAAGGGTAATATCGACGTTCTCATTCGTCTTGGAATATTATCGAATCGGTGGATGAGTCAGTCTTCGTGGGTTGCGTTTGAGAAGGGGAAGAAAGGAAGAGAAAGAGATAGAAAGAAAGAAAGAAATAGAAAGAGAGAGAGAGAGAGAGAAGGAAAAAGGAGAAAGGTCGATCGGAGTTTCCGAGAGGTGGCCCTCCCCGATCGTATGTACATCGTCCTCCTCTCTGTCCTCCTCTCTATCCTCCTTTCTTGCTCGTCGACGGAGAGGAGGCTTGCCGGATACGCGCTCGCTGCATCTGTAACGAGGGATGAGCTCAAGCAATCGTTGAGAGAGCATTGCCGGTGTGCTTAAATAAAAGCGTTACATGTGACCGGTGCTCTCTTTCTTTCCTTCTCTCTCTCTCTCTCTCTCTCTCTCTCTCTATTTCTTATTCTCTTCTTGCTCGCTCTCGCATGCTCAGTGCCCCCGGTATATACCAAGCATTGAAATGCAATCCCTCGCGCGAATGATTTATACCTCGCCAATGGCCGCCCGCGGCCAGCAGGATGTCGCACGTCCCTTCTTTATGTCTCTATCGTTCGTCTCGAAAATATCCCGCGGCGATCGACGCGCGAGCGAACGAGCGAGTGAGCGAGCGAACGAACGAGCGACATGTTCTTTCTCTCTCTCTCTCTCTCTGTCTTTCTCTCTTTCTGTCTCTTTCTCTCTTTATTCTTTTTCTTCTTCTAGTGAAAGAAAGAAGAGGAGAGAGAGAGAGAGAGACAGAGAGCTTCGTGCTTTGACGCGCGCACGTCGAGAAAGACCGGCGCCTAGCGGCCGAGAACGCGTCGCGATTAGCGGATATGCAACCACGAGACAACGAGCCAAGAAAATTCTTTCTGTCGCCTTCTTCGATCGAACGATCGATCGATCGATCGAACGAACGAGCGAACGAACGAACGATCGATCGATCGATCGATCGATCGTTCGATCGAATGAACGAATGAATAAACGAACGAACGAACGTATGACCGATTGACCGATCGAATCAACAATGATTTTTATATCAACGATTTAATTAAATAGTAAAATTCTTGAATATGTTTAATGTAAAGAAATTTAAATTAAATTTAAATTCAATTTTCAATATGAATGTAATATATTCAGATTTGTATTTAAGTTTATAATCCTTATCGCTCCTATGCCGTGTATGGCTGGACGTCATATTTTTTGCACGCGCTAGACATTACGCAAAGCAATTTGTATAATAATTTAAAATATTTAAATCTGATTTTTTACGTTTTTTCCTTTTGTCAAATTCTTTCTAATAGAACATCTTATTGTGATCCCTTTCTTCATCTATTTTGTAAATCAATTAAGGAATTGTCGATAGATAAAAATTAAGGAGTGCGAAGAGATTAAATGAAAAATCTTTTTCTACTGATATATTTATAGATATATAAATTCTATATATGTTGATACCTTTAATATATTATCTTGAGTACATACATGTATATATGGTACATGTAAGTATTTACCTACCTACATCATATATAAATCTTTCTCGAACGATCGAAGAAAGTGAGAAGACAATTCGTAAAAATGATTGAGAGTATTCGTTATTGTAAAAACGTTAGAAGAGAAAGCTTGAATAGTAACGCTTTAGTAGTAACGAATAGATCCTTTGTTTCTTCTTTAAAGATCTGGACGTCATAATTACGTAGGAAGGCGGGGAGTCGTCTGGTATCAGTTGGATAACCGCATGTGAAGTCTTCGTGTAGACAGAGAAAGAAAGAGAAAGAGAGAGAGAGAGAGAGAGAGAGAGAGAGAGAGAGAGAGAGAGAAAGAGAAACGTGCAAAAGGCGTCGACCCGGTGGGAGAAGGCGATCGTGCCTTAGCCTCGATCCTTCTCGATCCGCAAACTCGCTCTATATCGAGACGCATTAGAAACGCCCTAGCCTCTGTAATAAGCAAGGACCGAAAAATTAGCATCTGCCTGGCCAAGAGACAATGCCTGATTTGAATAACAATGTTCGCTACCGTGTGGGCTTCTAACTCTTAACTATGCCTTCTAAAAACATTAGACGAATCGCACGTATATCATTCTCGCACGTTCTCATTCGTTATCGGATTCAAGAGAGAGAGAGAAAAAAAAAGAAAAAAAAAAAAAGAAAAAAAGAAGAAAATACTAATGCTCGTGTATGTTATTTTCAATTTTTTCTTTCTTTTTCTTTTTCTAATTTCTTCTTCCTTTTTTTTTTTTTTTTTTCTTTTCTTCGACTTAACTAACACACACCTGCGACTAATTGTTATTATAAAATACTCGTTATGTCTTATACGAATATAAATTTGTACATTTAAATACACGACTTTTAGCTCTTGACAAAGGAACAGCTATTGATTAGGAAAGAAAAGAGAAAAAAAGAAAAAAAAAAAAAATATATATATATATATATATAACATAAATATGAAAGACCAATTGTGAAAGAACGGAAGACGAGGGCCTCATATCGATGCGTAGATGTCTGACCCTGAAGTGGATCCACCATTCCTCACCTCCTTCTTTACCCTACACGACGATCCGATCACGGTTATGTTATATACACGATGAAAAACTTTCCGGGCGTATAAATGCGTCCACGTGCACGCGCGCGCGCACCTCTGAGACAAATATAGTTTGTGCGTGACCAGTACGACAAATGTAACAAACGTCGATGCACGATCAAGAACGCGCGAAGAACTCGAATACCATTATCCTTTTTTCTTTTTTTTATTTTCTCTCTTTCTTTTTTTTCTCCTTTTTTTTTTTTTTTTTTTTTTTTTTTTTTTTTTTTTTTTTTTTTTTTTTTTTTATTCGAATATCACGCGGTTCGCGCTCAAATTCCTCAGATTGTCCGGTTTGATCGTAATAATACGAGATTTATATACGATATGTATGTATGTGTGTATGTAGGTATGTTAACGTAACCTTACAATTGGATTAATTTTTATAATTAAAAGTTATAGTAGGATATGTCGGTAAATTATACAGTTATAGTAGGGATCAAAGAGTACCGAGAGTAAGTTAGATATTAGAAAAAAATTAGAGCGTGGTCGTTCCAGATACAGATAAATCTCTAATTTCGCCCACTCTTTTGCGATTAACGTCAATGAATCATGTTCCTGTTACTATCGATCGAATCTCTTTCTCTTTCTCTCTCTCTCTCTCTCTCTCTCTCTCTTCTATCTCTGTCTCTATCTATCTATCTCTCACTCACTCTCCCTGTGTCTATGTATATGTGTATACACAGATTCGTCGGAAGTAGTTAAGTATGCATGTTAGAAGATAACTACTAACGTCAATGACAATCAAAAAGAAATCTCGAATTTCCATTAATGTCGTAAACTTCTTTTATAAGGTAATCATCCTAAATGATTTTATGCTGAAGTATTAAAAAGAATTATATATATATATATATATATATTAATTATAATATGTGTATGTGTGTGTATGTTAAAAGCGATCGGTTTTACGATGGCGCAAAACTGTAAGCATGATTCACACGATCGGTAACCTTGAATGATCGGGCACGTTTTCCATCGTACGGACGGTAGCTCGTTACAGTTTACGAGGATCCTTTCTAGGCAGTTATGGCTAATGCCGACATCCTTCTGTCGAAGTTAGCGTGGGTGTTCTTCATGGCTGACCATTGTTCGTGAATTTCACCGTTCGCATAAATTTAATCGTCTAAACGATTTTTAATCTCTCATCGATATTTATTCCTCGAAATTGGAAGACTCGTGACGAATTTTTTATATCATAAAAATTAAAAAGAAAAGGAAGAAGGAAAAAAGAAAAGAAAAAATAGAAATTAAAATATCTTATACCTTATATATTAGATTTGTTATTTATTGATTCGTTATCGAACTCAAAAGATAAAAGAAATTATTACCAAGATCGTTTCTCTAAACGACAAGTTTCGCGCTAATGCCCACGAATGAGGGTGCGAGCTAAACTAAGTTGAAAGAAAGAGAGAAAAATAATAAAGAGAGAGAGAGAGAGAGAGAGAGAGAGAGAGAGGGGGAGAGAATGTGAAATAGAAGGGAAAAAAAGAGAGACAAAAAAACTTCCGACCGTAATGACCAGCAATAAAGTACCATTAGTTTTTGGAAGCATATACCGCACTTAAAGCAGATTGCTTGTAAGCACGAGGATGTCGATTTATCCCTATGTGATTTATTTTTTAGAATCCTGCAAAAGGACTTAGATAAATCTAAATACCATTTCATTCGGTCGGCACTTGTGATCCGTTAAAAACCTATCCTAAATACACCGTTCTTTCTTATACAATGGTCGATGATCATCGTAATGTTCCCAATGCGTAAAGTTCGTAACGTACCGCGGCTTGATTTTTTTTCTTTCCCTTTTAGAACCATAAAATTGGGTTTTTTGCGAGCAGGTAAATATAAGAAGAGGTAAGAAAGAAAATAGAAAGAAGATCGTGATATCTCTCTTTTAGCGGCAACTTAACAAAATGTTAGGACCTGTTAAGTTTTCTTTGGTTTTTCTAAATTTTATTACATCCGCATCCGAAGAAAAATATATTCTACCTCACGTTTTACCCGCTTAACTAAACCTTGGTCCCGTCTAAAGCATAATATATCTCGAAACTATATCGTAAAATGAAACTCTTAGCAGCTAGATATGTATATATATATATATATATATATATATATATATATATATATATATCGGTGATAGGTGTCGGCTGGAAAGGGGAAACAAAAAAAGAAGAAAAGAAAAAGCGAACTCGAGCAGGTTAACCGATAAAAATTATCCTAAGACTTTATCCAAACGAAAAAGGAAAGAACTACTTTCGAGCGATGATAACAATTCTAAATGTCTCTCTTTTCGAGAACATTGAAAGATTAAATTTGTTTCCTCGATTGGATAAGATATATACGAGAGGACTGGTGGACGAGGAAAAAAGGAAGAAATAATAATGGAGTTTAAGAAAAGAAAGAAAGAAAGAAAGAAAAAAAAAAACAGAAAAGAAAGGCAAAAGCGCGCGTGCGCGCGATCGTTTAAAAATTAAAAAAAGAAAAAAAAAAGAAAAGGATAAGAAAAAGAAAAAAAGAAAAAAGAAGAATAAAATAAGAAAACAGAAAATGGATCTAGAGTCGGAATAGAAAAAAAAAAAAAAAAAAATTCAAATACCCATATCGAGGAGTCGATAGATCTCGGTACACGAAGAGGTCACGCGGGGAACGTCGTGTTTCGAGAAGCCACATTGGATCGAACTCGCTCACGGGAGCGTATCAGCTTACTTAGTCGTAGATCGTGCCCGGCAGGTCTTGTTGGAAACATTTATTTTCTTCTTATTGGCTATGTACTGTCGATTTCTGGACTACCTAATCGTAAATCACGAGAAAGCCCGACGGTACTCCGGGGCTCGAACGTACATACATTGCTGCATTCTTTGGTGTACACGCCGTGTAATCTACAACGATCACCCAGATAACACACCGGTGGACCAGTAAAAACGAGCACGTACGTTATACTCGATAATCACAACGATTAACTCTATAACTTATATTAATAAATAAATTTAAGTTAAAGTTAAAAACTTTGTGAAGTAATCGACGACGATTAAACGATAGTTATACGATTACCGTTTCTTCTTCGTTTCTTCGACCTTTATAAATATTAATCATATTTTCAATGACATGAAGAAATAAATGATAAAAAAATGATAAAAAAAGAAAAAATTTCATACCTTCTATAACTCATTATATATATATATATATATATACGTACGTATGTACGTTTTTTATATCATAAACGAAACTTGTTTTTCTACTTTTTTCCTATGACAGAACGTTTCATAAATCCTCAAATTTTAATTATATATATATATATCTTATGATTATTTCACAACTTAGATAGATATCGATTCTCCAAATTTAATTACGTAAAACACATAAAAGATACTAATAAAATAATAAAAGTAATATTAACATTTATAATATTTTCACGGTGATCATAAAAAAATAAGTTCCAATTATTTTCCAAAATAGTTTGGGAAAAATTGCCATATAATAACATCTGACATATAATTGTTAAAATGCATTCGACTATTCTAAAGAATTAACTATTCAACAATTCTATGAACATATAAGCGACATACGTTTGTTCATTTCCTTTCGACAGAAAGTGTCCCAATTTTCCATAAAAGAGCAAAAATAATAAAAAAGACAAAAAAAGAAAAAAGACACAACGAAAAATAGACAAAAGAAAAAAAAAAGGAGAAGAAAAAAAGAAGAAGAAGAAGAAAAAAAGAAGAAGAAAAAGAAAGGGAAAAAAAAGGAACACAGTTGGAACGACTCCCAAGTATTGAACAATGGCGCGCGTGCGCGTTCTCTCTCTCTCTCTCTCTCTCTCTCACTCTCACTCTTTCTTGCGCGCGCGATTCGCTCTAGCGAGCAACGAGAGAGCGAGTGGCGGCGGATAGAACGTTGGCCCGATCTCGATGCTTGGAAAATGGTTCCAAGGTCCTTACCGACTTTCCGCGCGATGCACTTCTTCCCTTTGAGCACGGTCACCCACTCGGGTCAAAAGTTGTTGCACAAGATATCCTCCATCGTTCGTGTCACTGCACGAGATGCCGAGCGTTCGTGCGAGGAAAAAGAAAAGACGCTGTGAATCTCTCTCTCTCTCTCTCTCTCTTTTTCATGGCGTGCATCAAGATGGTGGAAGGGAAACGGGAGATAAGCGAATGAATGGCGAACGCAGAAACGAATAGTCTTTAGCGTGAGAGATGCCAGAGAAAATCTTAGCAAGAAGTTAATTATAATTGGCGTGTAATCTCTCTCTCTCTCTCTCTCTCTCTCCCTCTCTTAGTGCTTCAATAAGATACGTTACGTTCTAACAAAGATGACTGCACCAGCAGCACCAACGGCAAGAGCAGAAGCATCAATGAATAACAACTAAGAATTGTTTCCCAATAACAACGACTCTTTGCGATTACTATCAAACGCGATTCTAAATACGATAATGAGAAATACTTTTGCGCGGGGGTGGTAATCGAAAGATTCTTTTACAATGGATACTCGTTGATAAACAATATATACGAGATACTATTACATACATACATATATATATATATATATATATATATATATATATACTTCGATATGATTAATTTTCTTTTTATCTCACATTAATTGTAAATAATGTTCGAGTAATAATTTAATAAATAAATTAACGTGTATAGTAATGAAAAACATGTTTGTACGATGAGAGAAAAGAGGAGCAAAGGTCGATGAAATTGGTTTCAAGAGAAAAAGAGAGAGAAAGAGAGAGAGAGAGAGAGAGAGAGAGAGAGAGGGAAAGAGAGAGAGAATGAAAGAGAGAGAGAGAGAGAGAGAGAGAAAGAAAAAGTTCGTGGGCATTGTGTTTCGCGTCCAACTTGTCGCTCTCGCCCGTTCATTGTATGCCTCTTCCTCCTCTTCCGGCGGCTCTCGGCATCGGATTAGGTGGGCAGGCCGTGCATGAGTCACGGAGTGCGCCCGCGCGCGCGCACGCTCGCACTCGTTCGCGTTGAAGCAAGTGAGAGATTTTCTAACATGCGTCGGGGAGAGTCGACGCCCTAACCCACATAAATCCGTGCCATTAGCTTTGCCAGGAAAGGTCTTTTCTCGCAACAGGTACGATCACTCAGAGGATCGCAAATTCGAGAGTAAGAGGCATCCTTTTCACTTTCCTTAAAAACTTATACACGGATATACACACGTATACATATATATATATATATATATATATATATACATAGCTTTGTTCTTCATGAGAAGAGGAATAAGAATAATAAGAAGAAGATGAATAAAGTAAGTAAATTCTTACATAATCGAGATATTAGATTTGTCGAGTCCGTTTGGTAATCGATAATCTATGATCTATGATCTATGTGTCTGCGTGTGGGTTGTACCTTATCGAAATGCGGAGAAACGTTTTACGATAGTCGTGGAAAAGTAAGGTAAGCGTTTCCTTTGAGAAAATAACGCGAATAATATCTAGGATTTTACGTGATACTATGTTGCTTAGCGAGGAATGAATTTTCAGAATTTTTTCCCTTCTTTTCTCTTTTCTTTTTTTTTTCTTTTCTTTTCGTTTTCTTTTTCTTTCGATATGATATTGCAAAATTACGTTAATGCTTTATTTAGTCCTGACACTTATTTCTTTAACTCGTGATGAGAAAGGACCCTTGTAAAGAAGAAGAAGAAGAAGAAGAAGAAGAAGAAGGAGGAGGAGAAGAAGAAGAAGAACAAGAAGAAGAAGAAGGAAGGAGGAGAAGAAGGAGGAAAAGGAGGAGGAGGAGAATGGAAAAAGGCGCGAAGCGTGGGTGCGTAGACCGAGAGAGTCCATTATACTTCAACTCAAGGAACGAGACAATGCTCCTCTTTCGTCAAGTGCAGACCCTCTCGACTCCTCGTCCTCCTCCTCCTCTTCGTCCTCCTCCTCTTCATCGTATTTATCGTTGAAACGGATTCAACTATTTCTTTGATTATTCATACTCGTTCCCATACGTCGTTTCTATTTAATAAACTATCCTTCTAAAATATCCTATTTATCTATATATATATATATATATATATATAAGTATATATATTATAAATATTATAAATATATCATTACAAATATTAATAACAATATTATAATTAATATTATTATATTATTAATATCATAATATTAAATCAATTCTTTATTAACGATTTTAATTAAATTCGATTAAATTTAATTATAACGCTTATATAATTAATATTAACTAAATTCCATCCAATTGTTATTTATATAAATATGTACGTACATTATCATTTTATATATCACCTACCATTTGTTTCATCTATGATTCGTATCGATTACGTTACTAACGGTCAAGAGAAAAGAGAATCTTATGACGATCTATTAGACCGTGATCTTTGATTCCATTGGTCGAAGAATACGTAGGAGAGGGTGGTCTGGAACAATGAGAAGCACTGTCAAAGCGTTTCTTGCCGAGAAGCAACTCGGTGAAGATCCGATAAGATAGGGAAGAGAGTCCTCTCTCTTTCTCTCTCTCTCTCTCTCTCTCTCTTTCTTTCTCTAATTCTCTTTCTCTCCGTCTCTTTTCTTTCAGTGGAGAGGCTCGCGCGAGTAGTATTCATCGTTGCCGGGCAGCTCTTTACCCTTTTCACGGTGCGGCGTGTTAGAGCCATTGTGTTATCTGTCACGAGCGAGATATCCAAGGGGCCAACACACGGTTGGAACACCGACGGCTTTCGGGACTTCAGCAAAGAAACTAGTCGCGTCAGAGGCGTGAAAAGCCTACGCGTGGGTGGCACGAGGCAGGAAGAGAGGAGGAGGTCGAGGAGGGTGTAGGTATTGCATGCTCGCAATCGTCGTACCTTTCCAAAACCGATGACTTTACGAATAACGATGACCAAGATGATGAAGAGAAGACGAAGATGATGAAGATGATGATGAAGATGAAGATGATGAAGATTATGAGGAATAAGAATAAGAATAAGAATACGAATAAGAATAAGAATAAGAAGAAGGTGTCGAGAGTGAATGCCAACGTATGTTTCAACGCATATATACTGGATGCTCGCTGTAATAAAGAGCCGTGCGTCGATCAAAATGATCGACGCATTAATGCACCGATCGTAGCTGACATTTTCCGCCTAGACGATTACAAAGTTTCTTACACGAATAAAAATCTTTTCTTTTCGTTCCGATGGATATCTAACTATATATTCAAGCCAAGAAGAAATATATATATATATATATGTATATGTATATGTATATGTATGTACATGATTTCGAAATGGAAGCCAGTCCACTATCGGAATTTGCGCGTACTACGCGCCAAAGATCAGATTTTTTTTGCTTTTTTTTCTTTTTTTTTTCTTCTTTTTTTTTTTTTTTCTTACAAAGCTATCTCTATTACTTACTTACCTCGATGTTACTCGAGTACGTTTGGAGAAATTATACTGTACGGAAATGTCAACGTACGACTCAGCGAGATCGCGAATAAAGTGTGTTTACATTTCAATCGTCCTAGAGATTCATACTTATGCCTGTGTACATTATGTACGTAAGTATACTTAGGTACATGTGTACGTGGTTAAAACCCTCTCCATCCCTCACCGCCAAATTCAATGACCTACATACCTGTCGTAGAAAAAAAGAGAAAAAAAAAAAAAGAAAAAGAAGAAAAGAAAAGAAAACAGAGGAAAAAAAACAAGAACCCAATAGAACGTAAATACGATCTGAGGAGTCTTAGAGCGTTGGCATTATACAACGTTTCATTCAATTAATGATCAATGATATACGATTAAATATCGAATGACTGTGATCTATCTATCGCCTACGATCGATCGATCTATCTATCGACAGAAGATAATATTCCTTTTGCTAATGTTCAACTTAATATTACAGAACTGGAGCGAGAAAAGTATAGGATAATTATCGTTACCGGCGAAATATTCAATGCAAATCATTTTCCTCAAGTTTTCTCGCTCTCTCGGAACGATAATCGATTTCACGGTTGGCATGCACGTAATCGAGAGTAGGAGATGAATACGTATTTATGTACTCGTATTTACATAGTTAGTTATATATAAATCTATATGTGTGCGTGCATGTGTATGTGTGTATGTGTGTTCCTAGCAAAACGGAGTACACGAAGGGAGGAGCCAGTTGACTACCTACGTAGACAGATCTATCTATTTATCTATATATTTATTTATCTATCTATCTATCTATCTATCTATCTATCTATCTATCTATCTATCTATCTATCTATCTATCTATCTGTCTATCAATCGTGTCGGTCCATCTACCTACCTCTATCTACCAACCCACCTACCCACCTATTCGTTCTTCAGTCTATCTTAAACCTGTGCGACTCAATGCAAATCACTTCTTCTTCGTCGCTATTCCTTCCCCTAATTCTATTGTTTCGCTTCTCGACGCATTTGGTATACCTATAATCTCTAAAACACACTTCCTTCTAATATCGAACGTAATCGAGTGGCATGGATAATGATTTTAAATCGTAGTTCAAATCTATGAGATAGTAAAAAATACTTTTGAATTATTATTCATAACAAATGAGATTTTACTCAATGAAGAAGGAAAAAAAAAACCAATAGAAAAAAAGAAAAAAACAAAAGGAAAAAGAAAACGAATGAAGAAGAAAGGAAGAAGAACAAGATTCATTTATAGCGATCGATCGAAAACTTTAATAACAAACAAAAAGAACGATTGTATTTATATATCAATATCCATTGTTTCATCTTTTATCCATTGTTCCATATTCGATGTTCGATCTTTATAAATAATTATCTTAAATCGATCATATCTATTACATATAAATGTGTACTTTGTTATATGTCTGAACAATTTATAAAAGCGCGTGCACTTATCTTCGTTTTGGTGAGGCCGAATTGTAAAAATAAAAGAAAAGAAAAAAGAAAAAAAAAGAAAAAAGAAAAAAAAAAAAAAGAAAGAAAGAAAGAAAGAAAAAGAGAAAAAGATGAAAAAAAGGAGAAAGAAAAAAAAACGGAAAGGGAAAGAAGGCCCTGTAATCACTTGCAACAATAATCGTAGTATTCGACTAAGAGCCTATATACGACGACTACGATTACGACTACGACTACGACTACGACGTACGGCAACTATGAGTTTTTCTCATAACGATTAATCCGTGAACAATGCGTTGCGCCATGACAATTAGCGACAACACTTTTACCGTCCTCCTCTTGGCTTCTCGTGAAAGAGCGAACGTCGCGTGAGCGCCGCACGCGAAGCGCGTGCCTACCGTGCTTTGCGTATGTGGAGCATGGGATCACTATTGTCTATTGTGTGTTGTCTGGTCTATTGCCAGTTGTCGGGTCATGGTCGTGATCCGACGATTTTATGAATCCAAATTTGTATTCTTTTTATTGTATTGAATATTTTCTTTTTCAAATTCTCGTTAAGTGGGAAAAAAAGAAAAAGAAAAAGAAATAAGTAAAAGAAAAGACAAAAAGATTAATAATTTATTTAACACGTGATAATAAATACTTCCGATAAATAATTTTACGTAATAATATTAATTTTTTTTAACTTCTAATTATTATGTTATTATTATTATCATCATCATCATCATCATCATCATTATTATTGTCACTCTTATCATTATTATTACTATTATTATTACTATTATTACTATTATTATTATTATTATTATTATTATTATTATTATTATTATTATTATTATTTTCATAAAATAGTATTGAGAGAAAGAGTCGCAAATATTTTTATCTCATGGCGGTAAAAGCGAAAGGATAAAGAAAGGATCGAGAGAGAGAAAAGAGAGCAAGAAACAAAATAAAAAGAGAGAGAGAGAGAGAGAGATAGTCCAAGTCGAAGGGCAGAGGGCTCTCGATCGGTGAATCTCGAGGGCGAAGAAGGCGTCGGAACGGTCGCCCGCAGTGCCGCTGACTATTTATCATAAGATCGATCGGTATCTCGAAACGATACCGGTCGGATCGGAGCCGTATCGATTCTTCTAAGGGCTTCAATTAACGTTATTAAAGCACCATTAATCTCCAGGTCGACACGCCGGCATGCCAGGCACGCCGTGTCCAGATCTTTTTCCTCCTCCTCCTCCTCCTCCTCCTCCTCCTTCTTCTTCTCCTCCTCCTCCTCCTCTTCCTCCTCCACCACCTTCTTCCTTTTCTCTCCTCTTCGCTGACCAATCTTGCAATAGACCGATGCAATTAGATATCGGTATGAAAGGAATGGTTTTAGAAAAAGAAGAAGAAAAAAAAGTGGAAGAAAAAGAAACTTTGAAATATCTATCTTCCGCCTTTTTCCTTTCAATCAAATCTCCCTACGAATTTTCTTAATCTATAAATAACCTAATTGAGAAAATGAAAAAAAAAAAAAAAGAAAAAAAAAAGAAACAAAATAAAGAAAAAAAAAAAGGAGAAAAAGAAAACGAAAAAAAAAAGGAAAAAAAGGGTTATCGTCGGTAATTTTAATTTTTAATTTTTAAATTTTATTTGTAATTTAAAAAAAAGAAATAAATCATCGAAAAACACAAAACACCTGTAATGTTCGATAGAGAATAATCGTAATCATTCCGTAATCATCGATCAGACGACGACAATGACGATGATAGAAAAGGAGGAACGAATTTTTCCTTAGAATAATATCGTATAATAAAACATTGGATGATGTTATGGGTCAGCATCTAGTTCTATCTTTCTCTTTGGTGATATGTAAAGTCCGTTGTTAAAGCGCATATACACGCGCGCTCCGGAGTCGAGCGCTAATGAAGTAGACCAGACACCGTGGGGCAAGAAGCTGGGCCCGGTACTGTGCACTACCGGGGCGTGGCCGCATACATGAATACGAAAAACGTGGGCCCCTCTTGCGCGCTTATTCGAGTCTGTCAGAATACACGCCGGGTGTAAAGCTTTCTTCGCTCAGTGCATTTCTCCTTTGCATGGCGTGGCGTCGATCGGTTAAAGAAAAACGTAGGTGGTCCGGCCGCATTTATGCGTCGAGAGAGTTAACTGAGAATATCCAAAGGAACTCCTCGAGTTAGTCAGTCAGTCAGTCAGTCAGTCAGTCAGTCAGTCTTTTTACGAGATTTTTGAAGAAATATTCAGATAATCTGCTTAACAATCTTTTTAGAATAATTTTCCAAATCGTTCAAAGATTTTCAAACTTTTTATTCTCAATTTAGTATCTACTGCTACGAGAGAGAATTCTCTTTGTGTTTAAACAATATGATTGTTGTTTTTCTTTCTCCTTACAAATAGCTTATGTGAGCCGGTCACTTGTCAAATCGATTAACTTCGTAAAACAAAATGTCGACAAATTTAATGGCTATAATATAAATTGAATTTTAAAATTCCCTTTTAAATTATAAATTAATAAATTAGAATAAATTAGATTAAATATATATGTCTAATGAATTAAGGATAAACGTTCTAGAACGTATAAAGGCCTTGCTTCCTGCTTTTGAATCGCGCTATTGCAACGATTCACATTAAATTACATCAGATAGGATTAATTGGATTGGCCTCTGAAATAAATTAAATTTTTTATTCGATGGCAAAAAGAAAAAAAAAAAAAAAATTAAAAAGAAGAAAAAGATTTTGTCATTTGAATTAAGGAAATTTAATGTGAATATAAAAAGTGACGATTACCGTCATGTGCGTTTGGACGCTTGAATTAAAAAAAAAAAAAAAAAAACAAAAAAAAAGCAAAACAAAAAAAAAACAAAAAAAAAAAAGAAAAGAAATTCAAAAGGGGGAGTTAATCGATTTAATTCGTGAATGGTTCAATTATAAAGAGGAATCATTTAATCGAATCTCGGATATTTTCTTTTGTATTGACAAGTTTAATTATTCCTCCCAACCCTCCTCCCACCCTTCTCCCATTCTCGACGTTCTCATTTCAGCAAGCAAATTACGAAAATCTCTCATTAACAGTTGAGTACCTACTTAACGTTTTAAGTAAACGTACATACATGTATCATCGCGACAGGTCGCATCGGTTGCTAGGTAGAGAACTCGTGCTCAACGGCCGAGAAGTTCCGTTTTCCATCGAGCGGCCGCGGCACGTAAAAGAAACCGCTAGCTTGTGCAGCGAAGGATGCATCTGGCGCGAGGTCCCGTCTCGTCCTTGTCGATTCCGTCGCCGGAAACGTAGCCTCTTCCCCTTCTCTTATTTCTACTTCCGCCACTACTAAGGACTCCACGAGCGAGTAAAAGTAACGTTCCATTTAAATCTACTCCTATCAATGTACATGTGTACCCTATAATCGTGTGATCTATTTTTCTTTTCTTTTTTTTCTGTTTTCTTTTCTTCTTTTTTTTTTTTTTTTTTTTAACCTAGACCATCGATAATAATTACTTTTTAATCGATGATTTTAATTGAATAAAATGTATGCGTCTTTTTTTTCCTCTCATTTTTTTTTTCTTTCATCTTGATGATACAATATTTTATATGACGATTTTGTTATTGATTTTATTGTTTAAAATAAGAATAAGAATTTGATAATTATTGAATATAAGAGTAAGATGAATAGAGTGAAGACGATATTAAATGCGAAAGGATTAGAATTGTAGATCGACATAACTAGTAATTACTATAAGTAATGTTCCATTCGAATTTACATATTCTATTTATGTATTTTATAATCTGTGTGCAGGAATCTACTTTTCTTTATTTTCCTTTTTTTATCTCTAACTTGGAATAAACGATAATTATAATCGTCTTTTAAATATAATGAAGAAAAAAAAAAATATATATATATATATATATATATATATACATATTTATTCGTATATCTTTTTTATATTGATGATATAGTACATGATGACTTTGTATGAGTGCTCATAATGTATCCTTGGAATACTTAAGAGTTACTGCAAATAATGATTTAAAAATAAGATGAAGACGTGGAGAAGAAAAACGATGTTAAATACGAAATAATTAGAATTGTAGATCAACAGAATTAGTAATCAGTAAAAGTAATGTTAAGTTTAAATCTACATACTTAATCTACTACTCTTCTATAATCGTGTAATTTACTTTTCTTCATTTTCTTTTTCCTTTTTACCTTAACAAATGAATAATGGATACTTTTAATCGTCTTATAAATCCAATGAAAAAAAAAGAATATATATATATATATATATATATATATTTATTTATTTATTCGTATGATATTTTTTCTTCTATATTAATGACATAGTCTATAGTTTTTATATCGATGATATGATGACTTTGTATGGGTGCTCATAATGTATCCTTGGAATACTTGAGAGCTACTGCAAATAATGATTCAAAAATAAGATGAAGACGTGGAGAAGGAAGACGATGTTAAATGCGAAAGGGTTGGAGTGGGAGAGAGAGAGAGAGAGAGAGAAAGAGAGAGAGAGAGAGAGAGAGAGAGAGAGAGAGAGAGAGAGAGAGAGAGAGAGAGAGCAAGACAAGGAGGAATCAGGATCGGCATGGGCAGAGAACCGTGCACCAGGCAGCCTCGTCGACATCCTGCCTTCGCCAGGATTGCGACACTCCTTCGTAGACTCATGCACGGGGAACACATCGCGAACTCGAGAGCGGAAGCAGATCTTGCGCAATCGGCCGCCCATTGTCTCGGGATCCTCCGCTCCTGGGTCGCCTTCGACGTCTCCTTCGTACTCTTCTTCTTCTTCTTCTTCTTCTTCTTCTTCTTCTTCTTTTCTTCCTTCTTAGACACAACGACACAACGGCCACAACTCAAGATAGAATTAGAAGTCTATTATTTAAATAAATAGATCCTCATTGATATAACAGAATCAATAGAATCAAGATCAATTCATTCGAATGATCGTTTGAAAAAGATCTAATGATATTTTAATTAAATTATTACTTTTTCTTAATACATTATTAATATATTATTATAAATTTTTATTTATCGATTCCTAAAGAAAATTATAATGATCGACACGTATATATGTATATATATATATATATATATATATATATATATATATATATATATGATGAAGAAATGCAAAAAATATCTATTGACATGAAATAAATATTCTCTTCGAGATAATTATGAATTTTCTTAAGAAAACAGAAAAAAAAGAAAAGAGAAATAAAAAAAGACCATCATCGGTATGATCGAAATAAGTCATTTGTCCCGGATGACTCACTCGTTACTTTCCATTAAACGCAGGTGAGAGGCAGCGCATTAATGTGGTATGAACTAAATAGAAAAAGAAAAAAAAAAAAAGAAAGAAAAAAAAAGGAAAAAGAAAAAGGAGAAAAAGAAAAGAAATAAAAAAAAAATCTGCATTCTTCTATCCATAGAGAAGAGAGTCAGAAAGGTGCGAAGGTGCATCGTAGAGATTACCACATCGTTTCCTCCACGCACCATTTTGTAGCGTTCGCACGTGTTAAACGTTACTAGCTCGCGAGCTCCGAGTAAAACGCACGCGCCCATACACACACACACACATACATATATATATATATATATATATATATACACATGCATACACACATGGTTAAATACGTATGTAACTATATAGGTACGTGGGACGTGCCTCCGACGCGACGGTAGAAAAGCCGTGCATGAGAAACCTATGAATCATCCTGCGGGGTAAACTCGTACGAGATCTTAAAGATCTTAGAAACGAGATAGATAAATAGATAGATAGATCAACAAATAACTAATTCGGGAAGATCGATAAAAAATTCTTTTTTTTTATTCCTTAAGAAAAGAACACACACATGCACATGTTCTGTTTCTCTCTTTCTCTCTATTTTTCTTTCTTTCTTTCTTTCTTTCTCTTTTACGTGCTTAAAATTATCGTATTTCTTAACGAATCGATCGAAAGTTAACGCTAATGCTATCACCTTTAAAAATTTAACTCACGAATCGGTACACTTGCCTTTCCAAACGAATAATAATCGTACATGTTTTTTCCACGATCGTAAATCGTATGTACGTACTTACCGACTACTATGTACTCTATGTTAAACTAGGTAGTATGTCTTCTTTCTACGTGACGAACGCGTTTCCCAGTTTCATCGGTTTGATTTTTCAACGATCGCTTTCTCCGACCTGTTCTTTTCTATAAATACCCTTATAGAAAACGTTAATTGCGTTAAGAATATACGATGTGATCGCTATCCGCAACTACCGCTATTTATACATTAAATGGAACTAAACCACTTTTTTTTTTTTATCGATTTTTTTACTTCGAACAAACGATATTTAAAACGAACTAAACGTCTTATCATTTTCTACGAGCAATTCATACGATACCTAAATAAAACGATAATGAAAATATAAAATTCAGATAATATCTCTTCAGATATATATATATATATATATATATATATATATATATATATATATATATATATATATATATACGAGTCGTTTATAAGGAAAATCGATTAATTCCACTTTTTAAATTTAAATTTTGTCAAATGACATTAACAATGTTAAACAAAATGTCATTCGACAAAATTCACGCTCCTAAAAAATTTCTTTAATTTCCTTTATCTAATACAATTAAATAAATCAAATCTTTTTTTGCCATCGAATAAAAAAATTAATTTACATTGAAAAATCAATACGATTAATTCCGTACTCTATATTGTGAATTATTGCAATAACATCATTCAAACGCAGCAAGAAAGGCCTTCATAAGTTTTACAATGTTCAGTCGAATTTATATTTTAAAAGAAATATTAAAATTTAATATACATTATTCCATCGACATTTCTCCATTTTATGAAGTTAATCGATTAGCCAAATGAAGTGGCTGAAATATCGCGTGATAATCGACGATGTAAGATCGCGAAGGGAGGAGTAGAAAAGTATGAAAAAAAAAAAACAAAAAACAAAAAGAAAAAAAGCAAAACAAAAAGAACAGAAATAAAAGAAAAAGCAAAGGTAAAAAAAGAAAAATTGTTGGTCGGACCACACGCGAGTGCAAAGTATCAATCTGATGGAAGGAAGGGAAGGGCTAGGGAAGGGAAGAGAAGGAAGGAAGGAAGGAAGTAGGGAGGAAAGGAGTAGGAGGAAAAAGGGAAGGATTCGAATGGTGGAGGTGCGCGTGCGCACAAGCGCATTTATATTAACCCCCGTTAGAGAAAGAAAGAGAGAGAAACAGAGAGAGAAAGAGAGAGGGACTGAGGTGGATCCCAAGATCGCGTTCGCGAGAGGGCAAAGACGATTCTATTTATGCGCGCAACCGACGGTGTCCCGAGGTTAATGTGATGATATTACTCACGGGATATACTTACCCACCTTAAGTCGATTAGCACGGGAGAATCCGGGACGAGTTTTGCGGTCGAAAGCGAGCATAGCAAAAGAGAAAGAGAGGAGGATATATCTTAAGAGGAGGAGGGAGCTTGCCCGACGAGGAGGGTGGCCGTGAAAGGAAAAGGGACAAAGAGGACGAAACTAGTTTCTCTCCTCTTTCGCAGGATATCTGGACCTTTAACCGCTCATCTAGCAGTGCCAGGGATTCCACCGACCCTTACTCTTTCTCTCCCCCCCCTTCTCCTCATCCTCCTCCTCCTCCTCCCACCTCGCCCTTCCTGCACCTCTTCTTTAACTACATTAGAGCGACAGAGAAGCCAGAAGTTCTCCCTATCGGCTATCTCTACCTGTCCTGACTTCTCTCTCATCCCTTCTTTAGAAAAAAAAATAACAACAACGACGACAACAACAACAACAACGAAAGAAAGAAAGAAAGAAAAAAGACGAATAAAAGGAATAAAGAGAATAAATAAATGAACGAAGGAGATACGAATTTGCGATGTTCAGGACAATTCGAAAGCTAACAACGATTTGCTCTTTTCTTATCGTGATTATATAGGATCCGATATATTATCGATATATGATCCCTTCGTTAAGGGATAAAATTGTTTCAAGAAGTAACATTGATTTATATCAATGTATGTACGTATATATATACGTAGGTGTATCATACATACTTTTTTACGTATTCGCGCTCTAATTTGATATTCATTTTTTATAAGGACATACCTATATTTAATGTAAAAACGAGTTATTATATGTTTCTAGAAAAAAAAAAAAAAAATAGAAAAAAAAATAGAAAAAAAAAGAAAAAAACAAGATAAGAAAAGGAAAGGAAAGAAAGAAAAGAAAGAAACAAGAATATAGATCTAACAATGATCTATCATTAAGCTTTTGAAAACTTATGCATTTTCTATAAGTCACATGCAATTCGTTTTGTATTTCTTCAAACAATTCAAAAACTTCCCGGATAGAAGAATTACTCGCTCGTATTCATACATACATACAAATATATATATATATATATATATATATTTTTTTTTTTTCATACATACATACGTATATATATATATATATATATATATATATATATATATATATATATATATATACATGTATATAACGCGTAGATATGCAAATGAGAAAAGGGTTTACAAGGGCTCCTCGGTCGTATCGATATAAGATTCAACGACGACAACAACGAAACTTATGTGCTTTGATATAAATCACAATATCGACAAGAATTAATAGTGTCCAATGAGAATACCAATATACATACATACATACATACGTATATATATATATATTATATATATGTATGTATATGCCAGTATATATTTGTCGTTAATTTTAAGAATAAATTCGCGTTATATCGTCGCTTGTCATCGTGGCATGAATTTCAAGGTTAGACGAAGGTGTCGAATTATATTATTTCGCGTATGCACCTACCCGTTTCGGTCACATCGTTGCGTCAAAATGCTATGCAAAGCCTTGCTACTTTGCATAAAGTGACCTGAATCGGATTTAAAGCAGCCTTTTTCCTTCTCTCTCTCTCTCTCTCTCTCTCTCTCTAAGAGAGTTTCGTGCTCTTTCGTGTCCCGACAGCGCCAGAAATATAGTTATAAATATTTCTCTGTCAAAATAAAGAACGCTGGTGCGGCACCGCAAATCCCCCTCAGGACGCATTAATTCTCGCGAGGAAGATCCTCGTGCGCTCCCGTTCGCCAAAGAGAAAATAAAAAAAAAAGAAAAAAAATAAGATGAGAGAAAAATTAAAAAAAAAAAAAAAAAGAAAAGAAAAAAAAAAGAGAAAAACAACAGTAAGAATTCCGTCGAGCTTATTAGCGAAGATAATCGTCTTTCAAACAGAGAATAGTACAATTAATTAAAGAGCAAAAGCAAAAAGAAAACAATCTTTTACTTTGTTCTTTATGAGTTTTCTTTCTCCTCTCTCTCTCTCTCTCTCTCTCTCTCTCTCTCTCTCTCTCTCTCTCTCTCCTTTGTCTTTTTTTTCTCGTTTTTTTTTCTTTAGTAATAAAAAAGAAAGGAAACAAAAAAAAAAAGAAAAAAGAGAAAAATAAAACTTTCGTCGTTCGAATGCTCGAAAATAATATAAAAGACATAACAACGAATTCCATTTCTTTCTTTCTACGAGTCAATGTAAGAGAGAAAAAAAAAAAAGAGAGAAAAAAAAGAAAAACAAGAAAATAGTAAAGTATCCGTCCCACTTCATCTAACTCGTCCTATTGCGTTCTTCCGTTCCGTGTTCTTTTTTTTTCTCTCTCTTTTTTCCTCCTTTCTCTTTTTCATTTGATCTTTCAGAAAAATTCTAATTTTCTTTTATTGTCGAGTATACTTTCCTACCTACACAATATCGGCTCTTAAAATTTCAACACCCTCTATAATAACGCCGAAAGGATTATTATTCCTGACTCGTCCGTAAACGAATTTCAAAAAAACACAAATCCCGTCTAATCCTGAATAACGTTGAGCGTTAGAGAATGAAAAGAAGAGAGGGGGGGAGAAAAAGAGGAGAGAAGAAAAGAGAAGAATACTAGACGAAGCTCACTCTCTCTCTGTCTGTCTCTCTCTCTCTCTCTCTCTCTCTCTGTCTCTCTTTCTTGTTCTCTTGATCGTCGAGAGGGTTGCCTTAAGTCTTCCTTTGCCGACGACCCTTCGAGCGATTTCTGAAAAGGGTCCCTCTCTCCCTCCGTCCCTACCTACCTACCTACCTACCTACCTACCTATCTACCTACCTACCTATCTACTTCCCTTTCTCTTCCTTTCTCTTTTTCTCGGGCAACGTCTTTATCGGTTCCCATCTACCACCATCGTTTCTTCTCCCTCTTCGCGTCTTAATAGCGCCCATAAAGTTTCATCGTGCGACTACTATGTCGCTTAATGTATATCGAGCGCCGCGGCGCGCCAAATCGCGTGCGTCTTCCTACGGGATTTATTTTATCGTCCACCGGCTTTATGCCGAACCAGGAACATTTGCATACCACGTACCATCCAGAGTTTCGAGGATCGTGCGTGCAATACGTTCCTGCATAAGTTCGTGCATGCTCATTGCATGGGTACTCGAAAATTCATTCCCTTTTTATTATTACGACAACCTGATCTTGGGATTTTACCGATCCACGAAGACATTGAAATATCATGAGAAATTATTCATTTTTTAATAGATACATATCAAATATTAATTTCTAATATTATTTTTTCAATATTTATAGGTATATTTGTATTATTATTATATTATTATTATTATTATATTGTATAATAATTATATATAATATGTTTCTCATTGAGATATTAATCATAAGAAAAAAAAAAAAAAAAAAAAAAAAAAAACAATAAAAGAATATTCCCTAATGGCTTTAAATGTCTGCTTTTTTATAACATCAATCCAATTGACGAATGTAACCAATTTCATATTGTTGTTGTTATTGTATTGTATTGTATTATATTGTATTGTATTGTATTGTATTGTATTGTGTTGTGTTGTGTTGTGTTGTGTCGTTGCCAAAATGAAGATACTCCAATAAAAGATTCCAACACATTCTAACTATATACATAAATACATACATGAATAAATATATACGCATACACATACATACATATATATGTATATACATAAATATATACACATATACATACATACACACATACATTAAAGTTACTACTAAGAAACATTCTCCGTTTCTCTATCAAAGAAAGCGAGTATTTCGGGGTCGGTCGAATACAATGGCTCGTTTGGACAACCGGATTTCGTGAGTTGCAAAGAAATGAATGGGTGATCGGGTGTGCGAGGGCTGCTCGATAAAGAAACGAGAGAAAGAGAGAGAGAGAGAGAGAGAGAGAGAGAGAGAGAGAGAGAGAGAAATGCATCTCAGAGTTAAAAAGATGCACACGGGTGTCGGAGGCATTAGGAACGATTTCCGTTTACATCTACCACCGGCACGATTTCATTTATTTTCTTTTTCTTCTTTATTATTTTTATTTCTTTTTTTTTATTTTTTTTTTTTTTTTATTTTTTTCCATTGTCCTCTTCGCGTCATTCTTGTCCTCCATTTTTTTTCCACCCTACTCTATCGCTAAAAAATACCTGACTAACTGACTGACTGACTGACTGACTGGCTGACTGATTGAATGACTGACTAACAGCCACGAATCGAGTTCGGCTTCGAAGAGTAGCGTAGACAACCGACGGAAAAGTGGAGTATCATTTCCGGTAATGCATGACACGTAATTACCGACTGGCGACAATGTGGAACGATTCCTACTCTATGATTAGTTCTCCGTTCTAGAAAAATTCCACAGATAGATTGCTGCACGCGCTTAACGTCCTGTTACGAATTCGATTTCTGGCGAATACGAAAAAATAAGAACCTCTAGTTTCACGATTCTAGATCTCATTAAACTAAAGTTATTCAAACTAAAGTTTGAATAATTATTACTCATACGATTTCTTCGTAAAGATTATGACAAGAGGAACGAGAGGAGGAAAAAGAGAAAAGATATAAAAAAAAAAATTAATAAATAAATGTAGAATGAAATGATTTATTAACGTAACGAAAACTTGGTATATTCGATCATTTTTGACTCAGCTAACATGCTGACATAACTATGATATCAGATTCTTTCTTAGATCCTACATATATATATATATATATATATATATATATATATATATATATGCACACATGTATGTATGTATATATGTATAAATTTAATGAAAAGATTTTGCAAGGAAAAAAAATTTTCGTCGAATCACTGTAAAGAATTTAAATTCACTTAGGTATACGTAAGCGCGATCGTGATCGATTAAAAAGTATTTTCGTCACGTATAAAAATATTATAGATAGATAGATAAATGGATGGACGGACAGATAGACAGATAGATATATAGATAGATACTGGACGAATTCGATCTTGTTTTATTCGAAAATAAACTCACACCCACGATCATTTGAACGAATGCGAATGAATTTAATACGTAACAAGGACTTTAAGTCGTTACGCAACTTAACTCTCTTATCTTCGAGGAGTCTCGAAGCATTAAAGCAAATCTAATTCGTCAACTTCCACCTACCTAAGTTGAATATTTCAAGGACAAGATCGAGGAAGAGTCCAACTTTTTTAGACGATGGATCACCATAATGTGTCCTCTTGAATATTAAATCCCTGTATATATTTATATCTATATATATATATACATATATATCGTCCTCGACGATTACAATCACAATGATAAATCTTTTTAGTAGAGATAAAGACAGAACATTTTTTCTTATTTCATTAATACGGTCAGCTATAACTTTTTTCTCCTCTCATTCTTTTTTCTTCTTCTCCTTCTTCTTCTTCTCTTTGTTTCTTTTTTATTATTTTTTTTTTTTTTTTTTTTATTTCCTTCTTAATCTCACCGAAATGGAAACATAGGAAATTCCCTTACGTATAATCGATTAAAGTCACCAGTAGTTACTTACTAGAAGCCGTTAAGTCGATAGATGTGTATAAGAGAAGCTGCTTTCATTTGCTCGGTTCAAGATCGAGTCCGTTATCCTTTCTTTAACTCTACGTTATTGCTTCGTTAAAGCATCATTTTCTTTCTTCTCTCTTTATTTCAAGAGCAAGCAAGCAAGCAAGCAACCAACCAACCAACCAACCAAACAACCAAACAACCAAACAAGTAAGCAAGCAAGCATGCGCGAGTAGCCGAGACGATGAGGACGACAAGCTATTCTGGAAGAATTATTCTTCGCCATATTGTCATTGTACATATACGAACGTTCACCTTTATACCATATTAAGAATTCCGGAAGAGTCGTTTGCTCTCGATACTCTACACGTTCAACTTTTGCAAACTTGAAGAGTAAAAGAGTATAAGAGAGTAAAAGAGAGAGAGAGAGAGAGAGAGAGAGAGAGAGAAAGGGAGAGAAAGAGAGTTCGTCAGTGTTTAACTGGCGCCGAATACGGACCCGTAAGTACAACCTGCCGTCTACAATGTTAAAATTTCATGGTACAGGACTACACTTCTCTTGTGCGAGAGAAAAGTAACGTTTAAAATCCAATTAGCCTGCATCGTTTCGATTCGAGAGTCGAAAAGAGGCACGGATTAAGCTCTTACTTTATTCGACGGACTTCTTCGTATCTTCGATATCAAACCGTAGAGATCTCATTTTTTTTTTCAAAGGGAAAAAGAAGAAGGAAAGGAAAAAATTAATCCGCACAAAAATAAATTATAATAAGAATAATAATAATAATATTAAAAATAAAGAGAGAAAGAGAGAAGTGGACAGAGAGATAGAAAGAGAGAAAGAAGGATAAGATAATTTCGGGCAAAACGGTTTCTTTTAACGACCACGTAGAGAAACGACGAAGAAGAAGAATAAAAACTTGATATAAGAGAGAAAAAGAGAGAGAGAGAGAGAGAGAGAGAGAGAGAGAGGAACACGAGCTAATCGATTTTCGAGGAAATCAATCGTGAGAGTATTTTAATCGTACGATCGAGCCAGCTTAATGACGACCAGCCAGACGACGAGGACGACGACGAAAGACGACGACGACGACGACGACGACGACGACGACGACGACGACGGAATTCGAGAAGCGAGGGTGAAAGTGCTTTTCCAGAGAACGGTGCAACCTTAGCGACGTGCCACGAAAAGGAAACATTTGAAATCCAATTAGGCTGTGTTCCAATCGGAACGGTAAAACGGATAAGTATGCGCTTTATCGTCGTACATCGCCCGACATACTAACTAAATACTAACGCTGTTAAACTCTTGGCTACGACTTAAAATGGTTTCGATAGAAATAAGGAGATCTGTGTCGGTTCCATTGAAATGAAAAAAAGAAAAAAAGAAAAGAAGAAAAAAGAAAGGAAACAGAATAGAAAGAGAAAGAAAAGAAAAATATTTATTCACTCGTTTATTTATTCGTTTGTTTGTTTGTCTGTCTGTCTGTCTGTCCGTCTGTCTGTCTGTCTGTTTATGTGTTTTCTCTCCGACCAATACGAATTCGATCCCATCGACGATTCTTCGATTGATTTTAATCGGTTTCGTAGAAACGAAACATGAAAAAAACTACGAAACTCACGAAAAAGGAAACACATAAACCTATATAGGTAATTTTCCAATGAGCGAGAGAAATAAAAAAAAAAAAAAAAAGAAAAAAAAGAAAAAAAGGAAAAAAGAAAGAAAAGAAAGGAAAGAGATAGAGAAGAGTTGATCCTCGTCCTTCGTGGAGTTTCTATTTCGAGTTCTCTCGGATCATGGCTATTATTCGCAAGCGGTCTTTCTATCGGAACCGGTCGTAGTAAATTCGGAATTCGGGATAATATTCGCAACGCTCCCGTTCGTAGAAGAGAAAGGAGAATAAGAGAGAGATAGACAGATAAATACATAGATAGATAGATAGAAAGAGAGAGAGAGAGAGAGAGAGAGAGAGAGAGCAAAAAAAAACGAATGAAAAAAGAAAAGACAATAAAAAAAAAGTAAATCGATAAAAACTAGAAAAACACGTTCGTTCGATAAGTGCAAAATAATGTACTATCGTTAAAATTAATTAATTGTTTCAAACATTTCGTATATATTATTTTACTTTATCTTCCATGTCGATTCCTTAATTCGTTCTTTCTTTTCTTTCCTCTCTCAAAAAAAAAAAAAAAAAAGCAAAGAAAAGAAAAGAAAAAACAGAAGATATCTCCGATGATTTGTTTTTACAAAATAACACGTATATTAATTATTAAATATTTAAATGAAAATAAGACTCATGTTATGTTGAAACTAATTAAGGGAAAATATTTTATATATTTATACATATATATATATATATATATATATATATATATATATATGCATCGAAATATGCAGCCAATTGGCTCGATATTATTTTGCGTAATATAATTTAAATTGATCGCAAATAATATTGACCTGAGTTTCATCATCGCGTAAAGATTGCTGCATATGGAGATTCACGGATTTCTGATCATTCATTAAACATTATTCATGTTCGATCTGTTCGAAATCAATGAAAGATTTATCAATGCTCTAATCTAATAGCTTGTAAAAAGCATAGATCTTGTAGATTTTTATTTTTATTATATAAATTAAAAATATAATTGGTGCTACTCGTGAACATGTAGAAAATATATTTTCGAATCGCTACTGTACTTATCATATTTACGATATTTATTTTAATCATTCCTTGATTATATCTCCAATCTCTAATCTCTACTCTGAAATCACTCCGCGTTCTAAGTTGAAATTGAAGAAAATTGATCCTTAATAGTAGTTGAAAATGAGATACATAGGTTCTCATTCTAATTTTAATCGAATTAGGTTGAAAATACAGTAAATTGAAATCGTAGTAAATCGACTTGATGAAAATCCAACGATGATTTCAAAAGAAACGAGAAACAACATTATTATTAAATTTATCGTAATTAAACAATTTTTTAAATCATTATTATCTTATATTATGAAATTTTGTAAAAGAAATGTATACGTTTATTCGTAATCTTCTATGATACGCTGTCTCTAAAACGCGATAATTATTTTATACATTACGAAACGAACATTGAATTTAATTAGCGAGTCTCTATCGTTTAAACATATCTAACTATAGTTGTATGTGATTGTTAAAAAAAGAAAAATAAAATTAATCGTATAATTGACCGCATCGTATGCAAGTACATACAAGTGTTTCTAAAAATTAATTGATCGTTTCTTAAACATTAAATTAATCAGTCGACAAAATTTAAATTAATGAATTAATAAATTAAAATTACGTGATAGAAACGAACACTATTTCTATTTCGTTATTTTTCTTTCTGTTTTTTTCTTTTTTTTTTTTTCTCATTTTAACGATACAACACTCAATTTATTCATTACTATGGGCACAACTTACTATAAGCAAAATTATTATAAGCAAAACAAAAACGAAGATAGAATTATGGGTATCATTGTGTTATAATTAAAAAACAAAAACAAAAAAAAAGACAAAACATCATTAAAATTATTAAGGAAAATTTACTTACTAAACTTTTCACTCGATCCTTGAACGATGTGCGTCCTGCCGAACGAGGATGATTGCGTAGATAAACTTTATCACAAATCGACTGAAAAGAATAAAAATTACTATACTATTTTTTTTTTTTTATAAATTACTACTTATTATAATATTAAATAAATAACGATAAAGTTATTAATCTTATATTATTATAACTTATTATTTATTATTTCGAATTGTTCTCGATAAAATAATTATAAAATAAAATGTATAATTAAGAGAATATTAAGGGATATATTCTCGTAGATGTGTACGCTACGAAATCTTCTTTTCAACTAAAGTGATTTTGCTTTACCCTTGAATTAGTACGAACGAATGTTCGTTCATATCTCAATATTTACTAACGAAATTCTTGGAAATGTATAGCTCTGTTGTCATTTAAATACTAAATATTATTTATCTTTCTCTCTCTCTCTCTCTCTCTCTCTCTATCTATCTATCTCTCTCTCTCTCTATCTATCTATCTCTTTGTCTCTTTCTATGAAATCTCTCTTTGTATGCTTACTTGTATGATATACACTTAAGAATTATTTCCATTGAATTTGTTGCTATTTGACCTATTCATTGAATTCTAAAATCTTCCAAATCGACGTAATGAATTTTTTTCCTTTTCTTTTTTTAAGTAAAACAGTGTTAAAAACAGTATTAATCAAACGAATAGCTTTCAGTATCCTGACTGGACGCAAGAGGATACGAAAAGTGACCACCCTATAAAAAAGAGTGATTTCGAGTGTGGTGTGCAGCTTGATTAATGCGATCCACTATACTCGCCCTCTATATGGACCGACATTATCTCATTTGCATTTGCATCGACACGGACCACCGTGACCCAAACTCGCAGAGATTCCTCTCTTCTTTTTTCTTTTTTTTTTTTCTTTTTGCTTTTTATTTTTCTTTTCTTTTCTTTTCACCCTTTAAATGGCCGGTGTCTCCCGATCCTTCTTTGGTATTTCTTTTTAACAATTCGATTTGCCATTTCCATCGCACCTTTTCGTTCTCTTAAAAATTTCATTATTCAATATTTCTCTTCAAAAATTAATATCATCTCCTCTGTGTGTTGTCATTTTCAATAAGTAATATTTAAAAAAGGGAACACACACATATACACGCGCGCGCGCACACATACATACAGGTACACAATATATAATTTATTTGCATATTTAGCTGTAAATATATGGCAAAAATTCAATCCTTCTTTCTAATCCAGTGTCTGTAATTTTTCTTATAAAAATGAAAAGAAAAAAAAAAAGAAAGAAGAAAAAAGAAAAAGATAAAAAAAAAAAAAGCAGAAGAAAAGAAAAGTAAAAAAGCACATATTAGAAGCGATCTTTATATTTATACTTCATTGATGATAATCTACCTTTGCAATCTCGGTAAATGTTCAGATAAGATATGTAAAAGAAAAGGTAAGAATCATTTTCACGTATCGTTATGTAGGTGTATGTACACACACACACACACATACAACCGAGAGAGAGAGAGAGAGATACGTACTCACATACTTAATTGTAATTGTGTTGTGTTATCCTTGGCTCGTGACTCGGAAGTAGGAGACGACGTTGCTCCGCACGAAGAGATCTCGCAATCGCGTGGGCGTTTATCGGCGACCTGTTTAAGACAGGCGACGGTTAGTGGATTCAATGATCGTGTAATTGCCGACAAGAAACCGGACGGTCGCTTCTTTATACCTCGGCCCCGCCGCACCATAGTCCTGCGACGACGATGTTCCTCCGCGTTCTTTTAAATTTTCTTAACGATTACGGCAAACGGACATATACATATATATCTGTTCGTATATCCACGTGTGCATGTGCATATGTGTATATTTCGTCAAACGAAATATACATCGAATGATTGAAACGTTTTGAAATTTTTTTCCTTTAATCTTTTCCTATTCTTTTACTTATTTATTTTATTTTATTTTATTTTATTTTTTTTTTGTGCTCGTTCTTTTCTCCATTTTTTTTTTCTGTCGTCAGATCTTATTCCGACTTTCGATTTCGCATATATTTTTCTTTCTTTCCTTTTCTTTTTTTTTTTCTCTCTCTCTCTTTTCTAACTAACAGTTTTTAATCGCTTTTAATGTATCTCGAAGTTAATCGGAGGGGGGAGGGAGGGATTGGGGGATGGTAATGACGTAACGAATGAATTACATGCGATGATACTTTATACGGATTTATAAAGTTTGTAATATCTAATCTCAATCTTAATCATAATTTGTGTTTTCATTTCGTCAATCGAGAATCAAAGATTTATCCAACTTTTCGATATAAATATAAATTTTATGTATCTAGTAGAGGAAAGGAATGGAATGGAAATGAATTTAAATCGTTGTAACATTTGAAAGAATTTTTATAGGACAGAGACTGACCGACCGACTACTACTTGTTAGACGGAAACGTTTCGTTTAGAATTTATTCGCACTTTTCTCTCTCTCTCTCTCTCTCTCTCTCTCTCTCTCTCTCTCTCTTTCTTTCTTTCTATCACCTTTTCCTTTCTCCCTTTTACGCGTTATTCTCAACACCAACAATCCAATAGTATAACGGCAAACGGCGAACGCGAAAAGCCAATAAAAAAGCGATCGTAAATTTAACGAGTCGTAATTCATTGTACTTAGCGAAAATCTTTCTTCGGACGTCATCGAAATAGAAATTTCCACTCTCTCGAGCATTCTCACGCTTTCCTACTGCAACTGTTAAATATAAAGAGAAAAAGAGAAAGAAAAAGACGAATAGGGAGAAAGAAAGAGAAAGAGAGTGTGTAAGAGAGAGAGAGAGAGAGAGAGAGGAAAAAAGACCAGCACGATCGACGATTTAATTTAAAATCACGACGAAAGCTCCGTCTCTTTGAGAGAAATCTTTAACCGCGATAGAAAAAGAAAAAAAGAAAAAAAAAAAAAGAGAAAGAAAAAGAAGAAAAGAAAAAAGAAAAAGAAAAAAAAGAGTAAGTATTTTTGAAAAGTAAACTTTGCTCACGCCTACGCCGATGAGGGGCACGCGCGCGCTTTTACACGCACCTGCGTGCGTGCCCACGGGATCGCTAGGGTTAATGCGATGACTAATAATTAAAACGCAATTTCGCGAAGGAGAAAGGCAAGACGAGTTCGCGATTATAAAGCCGATGCTGCGCCTATCTTCTCGTAACGGTCTAGTAAATGGACATTAAGTTCCGCCTATCGATAAAAAAGAGAGAGAGAAAGAGAGAGAGAGAGAGAGAATGATACAACACCTAAGAAATAAAAAAAAAAAAAAAAGGGAAAAGAAAGGAAGAAAGGAAGAAGAGGAAAAAAGAGAGAGAGAGAGAGAGAGAGAGAGATAAACTCGATTAAAATTCATCTTCGATTCATTCACGCGTTAATGTTAAGATAATACGATGAGTCTTATCATATTACTGACAGTTCTATCCAATAATAATTTTATAATACAATTTTAATTGATAAATTTAATTGGAAATATTAAAAGTTCAATCGTAGTTTTCTCTTTATTCGTATATAAATATTGTACTAATATTTTATATATAAAAAAGAAAACTTTTTAATAATTTTCACGTATATACAAACACAAAATTTTCAATTTTCATTATTATATTATATATATTTTTATTATTATATTACATATATATTTATTGTTATATTATATATATATTGTCAACAAAAAAAAAAAAAGAAAGAAGAAGGTTCGTATATAATACTTTAAATAATAAAACTAATATCTCTTGGTGCAATGACTGTCGATAAAAGAGGCTTTCTAGTAACTTCAGAAGGACTTTAATCGGGGCATTAAGGCCCCGATAGCGATGCACGGTAGCTCAAGCCGCCCGGGGATAGCCTAACCGTGCTCTCGCACGCGATCCTCACCCATCGACGTGATTTACTTTCCTATCCCACGGGATATTACGAGGAAGACGAAGCTTCTCGGTCTGGGTAAGCGCGACACCAACGGAGATATATTCTTAACATTAATCTTTAACGTTAAAAGGGAACGCGATATACCACCGACGATTTATTAGGGACATTAACGTTTCGCGAAAACGTATAAACGTTTGCCGCATGCATCGATCAAAAACCCTTACATAGATCCCAGTATTAGTTTCATTTTAATCTAAGAGATCTATCGATGAATTACGTAGAAATTCGATAAGGGAGGGAGAAGAAAAAAAAGAAAATGAAAAAAAAAAAAAAATAGCATAGACACGCACACGTGGATGTTATATAAAATTAAAACGCGGCATGCTTCCTTATCCATTTGAAATTTTTGATCTTTGATATGCTTTTTTTTTCCTCTCTTTTCTTGTTTTCTTTTTTTTTTGCTTGTTTCTTTTTCCTTTTTTAAGAAAATAATTTATAATCCATTTTCTATGGAATGTAATTAGACGAAGAAAAAAAACATACGATATTCGTGGCAATTATTCTTATCTATACATCATAACAAATGAGAACAACAATTATTAATTGCGTAAGATACGATTTAAGAACGATATGTGTAACTATTTCATTCGTCGTTCATATCTCTTTGATAAAATAATATCTTGTAATTTTACATATATATATACATATGCCTGTGTGTGTGTATAATATTTGAAAAAATATTGAAACGAGGATAGATCCTCGTAAAGTTATTCCTTTTATCCTGATTCTTGTAAAGTAATTACTTCCTTTTAAAACGATTCATTTTTCATTTCACATATTTATACGATGTTTCATTCAAGAGATATTTATGAGATAATACGAATGAGTTTGTATCAATTTTACATGTTTACGTTAATATATCTATAATATATATATGCGTAAACATGTACGTGATCTGCGTGACATTGTATATTTATGTGTGTATCACTCTCTCCATTTAAGTGTCGTATTGAATGAGGAGACGCGTTCAGAAAATCAACACGACATTCTTCCATGAACTTTTAACTTTTGAATATCAAAATATTTTCAAGAATTTATCTAGGCTGTTCTTATACGGTATTTCCGAGAAACAATGAAAATCGATCAATATCACGTAAATACGTGAAACGAAAACAAACATAAAAGTACTAAAGTACGATGTTAGTACGTACGTAGGCCAGTGTACGAGGATCGTTCAAGGAGTACACACGTAAGTTTTATAGATCCGTATCATTACGAATTTCTAATTTTAATTAAATAATTTGTTATAAATCATATTACTTTATCTACGTTTTAATAAAAACAATAAGCAACAATTGCGATAGACGACGATATTCATTTTTTTTTTTTTGTTTATACGTTTTTATATCTTTTATAAATTTTTCTTTCCTTTCTCCATACATTTTTAAACTTTTCTTAGATAAATCGAATTGATACGATAGAACTTATTAACGATACATCTATTTTTATTATTTATTTGTTAATTTGAAAGAAAAATAGTTCGTCCGTTTTATGATCTTTTAATTTATTTAATTGTATAATAATAAATAATAAATAAATGAACAATAAATTTCAATGAAGAATTCTCGAATAATTTAGAGATAAAAAAGAATTAATTATTATATAGTATAATTAATTATTACATAGTAATCAGCGATTAAATTACATTGCGTTATATTTAATATTTAATATTTTAAGAAAGAAGAAAAGGAGGAAGAAAAAAAGAAGAAACGATAAAAAAAAAGGAACGAACAAAAAAGAAAAGGGAAAATCTTTTTACTTCGCAATGTAAAAATACGTCATCGTAACGTTAAAGAAATTATTCAATTATTATACACACAATATCATAGATTACTTAATAATACGTAATAAATTTAATAATTTCAATCGTCAACATTTAACGACATTCACATCTATCTAAGTTAATTCTTTATTATAAATATAAGCTAAAGAGAGAGATTTGAAAGGGAGCAAAAAAAAAAAAAAAGGAAAAAGAGAAGAAAAGAAAAGAAGATCCTTTTACTTCATAATGTAAAAAAATCATCACGTGTCATCATTCATATCGATAATATATATTGTTTTGATATTAATTATTATACACATATAATATCAGAGCGATTACATTGCAATATCTAACAATTAATATTTTCAATCGTTAACGCGTAATCTATCAAAGTTAATTGTTATTATTAATCTATGAGCATAAAGGAGAGAAGAAAAAACAAAAAAGAGAAGAAAGAAAAGAAAAGAATAAGAAGAAAAGTAAAAAAAAAAAAAAAAGAAAAAAGAAAAAAGAAAAAAAGAAAAAAAGAAAAACTAAAGGAGGAAACAAGAAAGGAAAATAAAAGAAAATCCTTTTTACTTCGCATTCGAACGAAGTTATTAATTATCACCGTTCTAGAACGCTATTCTCCCAACATAATTGAAATATTAGCAAGCGAGTATAGCGCTTACACGCGCTTTAAGACTCAACGATCTAATTAGCAGAACGAAACGAGCTCGCGTTCTCGCTCCCTCTCTTTCTTTGCGTGAGCGTGAACGTGCGCATGGTTATAAAGAGGTAACCGTCGATTCTTAACCCCAGGACACGATTATTAATCGCGCGTGAGCTAATGACGAGACGGTCGATGTGTATACGCGTATGCTAATGAAGACTCCTCTATCGTTTTCTCTCTCTCTTTCTCTCTTTCTCTCTGTCTCTCTCTCTCTCTTTCTCTAACGTTTCACGCACGCGTTTTACAATAAGAGAGTGCGAGTTTTGGCTCGTTCGTAATAACGAGTGTAGAACCGATTAGCTTGGCGAACCCTTCCTACCTTCGAACACAACAGAGAATATTCCTCAATGTCGTACCGGTGCCGATGAAGACCTCATCGAAAGGGTTGCGTCTATCTTCCGTCTTTCTTTATGTGTATATATATATATATATGTATCTTATATATTCTTTATATATGTATATGTGTATATATATTATATATTCTCTACATATATATATATATATATATATATATATATATATCTTTCTCTCTTTCAGCGAACCTTAACTGCAAGCAGTTGCATCGATATACAGGGTGTTTCTGAATTAAAAGTTAATAAGGATTATAGTTAATAATGGATTTATATTGCTCAGAAGATAATTTAAATAAATCAATAATTTGGGAAAGGGAGAGTCGATTAATTTTTAACGATTGATTCTTTCGAAAGGTAACCTTGAGATTATATCTACGTACTGTCATTAAAGTTTCTCCGCCCCACCCCCCCCCCATTACGTTTACGAGATCTAAAATTCTATATTAAGAAACACCCTATATATAACATCGAAGAAGTCTTACTCTCACCTTCGACCGTGGTGATCGGTCAAAGTGCGAAATCCTTATAATAACTTGAAACTCGTTGGGAACGTTAATTAGATGTCATGTATACTCTCTCTCTCTCTCTCTCTCTCTCTCTCTCTCTCTCTCTCTCTCTTTCTCTCTCTCTCTATCTCTATCTCTATCTCTCTCTTTCTACTCGATTTTTTATAAGTTATATGTTACTCCAAAAACATCAAGACAAAAGAAAAAAAGGAAGAAGGTACAATGTCTGATGATCGAATAGAAAAGAAAAAAGTGAAAAAAAAATGTACTTTTTGGATAGAATACTCGTTAATTACAGGTGAGTTATATCGAAGATGACGTATGTATTTACGAAGAAAATACAAGGTAAATCGAGTCCGTGTACACGAAGTTTGGCCGTAATTACGAATAAAAGTTTCAATTAACTCTCGCGAGCTTTTAAACGTGGCTACATTCTCGTTTCATGATTCATAGGCCATATAATCGCGCGGAGACTTCACCGATGATGATGATAATGATGATGATGATGATGATGATGATGATGATGATGATGATGATGATGATGACGACGATGGTGATGCTGATCGGCGAACGAGATATCGTTGTAAGATAAGACATTGAAAACGAAAAAGAGAAGAGAAATAGTGAGAGAGAGAAAGAGAAAGAGAGAGAGAGAACACAGTGATGACAGTGAGAAGAAGAAGAAGAAGAAGAAGAAGAAGAAGAAGAAGAGGAGAAAGAGGAAGAGGAGGAGGAGGAGGAGGAGGAGGAGGAGGAGGAGGAGGAAGAAGAAGAAGGCGAACACCTTTCACTTTGTTTTCTCATACAGAACATTACGTTCGAACACGATACGGACTCAACAATAAAACAGGATCCGTCCTTATCTTTTTCTTCTTTTTTTTTTTTTTTTTTTTAATTATTATCATCATTACCTTGTATTTATTTATTTATTCATTCATTCAATCATTCACTCATTCATTTGTTTTTTTATTTCTTCGTGCATCTTTCCTCCTTTCTCTTCTTCTTTTTTCTTTTTTTTTTTTATATTTCTTTTCATTTTCTTCCTCCGCTCTTTTCATAAACCTCAATATCGGCCACCTGAATTTTCACGTGGCCGCGCGAACTTTCCTCAACGATGATAAAATACGAGCCTCTCCTTCGGTGGATCGTAAGAGACGACGACGACGACGACGACGACGACGACGACAACGACGACGACGACGACGACGTTGTCGTCGTTTAAAGGAACGTCGCAAATCAAAAGAGGAAAATCGTCTTCTCGCCCGGTCACAGGTAAGCACTTTAACTTTTGTTATTTATCACCATCTCGATCGAGCGATACATTATCGGACGAAAAATCATTCGGTAGGCCTTCTTCTCTTCTTTTTCTTTTTTCTCTTTCCCTCCCCCCCTCTCTTCAAACGTTCCTCCTTTCTTTCATTTTTTAAACGTGCCGACGCTTAATTATCGAAAATAATATAGCTATATATGTATGTATATATATATGTGTGTGTGTGTATGCGTGTAGTATATAATTTATACACGTAAATGTATCTACGTAAATATATTATTTTCATTAATCTGCAATGAAACTTACTACAATAATGAAAAAAAAAATTATATTTACAAAGATAAACACGAATCATCGGAAAGCTTTATCGAAAGAATTCATCGATCTATCCATTGGATATGCCATTGCTATAACACGTCACTCGGATGCTCTTTCTTCCCTCTCTCTCTCTCTCTCTCTCTCTCGCTCGCTGGCTCTTTCTTTCTTTCTCTTTCTGTCGGATGCAAAGAGGAACGAACGCTCGACGAGACGTTAACGAGCGACGCGACCCGTAATGAGATTACTTTGCGTAAATCACGAAAATGGTCGTCGTTGTCCTCCTCAACGTCCTCCGTAAACGTTGCCTATACACGTATTACGTATGTTCGATGATTTTTCCCTCTTTCTCGTGTGCTTTGACATATGGTCGACGCTTAACCCTAACCGTTCCTTACCGTACGAGTACTCAACTTCCTATTTATCGAAGTTTCGACGAGGTTTCTTTCAAATTTAATACAATTTTTCTTTTCTCTTCTTTTCTTTTCTTTTCTTTTCTTTTCTTTCATTTTTTCTTTCTTTCTTTTTTCATCCTCTATCTTCGCGATCCATCATACGTTTCATTTAACATACTTAAAAAATAAATATCTATCTAACTTTGCAATCTATAAAATATTATATATGTATATATATATATATATATATATATATATATATATAAATAACTATAGTATACGTGTACAATGGATATGTAGTTATATCAATATAAATATTTTATAAAACTACAGATGAACATAAATAAGTAAAAACGTATCGTAATTTAATTATAATTTTGTTTCCAAATATGAAAAAACAGCTGGATCATATATGGGAGGGCAAAATAAAAATTCACATGCCGTGAAACGCCGAGAGCGGTACAAAAAAAAAAAAAAAAAGAAGAAAAAGAAAAAAAAATGGGAAGAAAGAAACATGGCGATCGTTTCGAAAAGATCATTACGGACGTCGGATCAGAAACGGACAGAAAAAAAAAAATGAAGAAAAAAGAGAAAAAAGAGAAAAAAACATAAAAAGAAAAAGTACGTGTAAGAAATGAAGAATATTATTAATAGATTCGATCGAAGATGCTGTACTTACTACTATTACTACTACTATTATTACTAGCACTACTACTACTACTACTACTACTGCTACTACTACTACTACTACAACTACTATCCGTAATATCACATGCATCCTCTAATCGAAACTCTAAGAGTAGAGTCCGTCGTGTTCCAGGATGCGTGGCTCGCACGCGACCTCGCTCGACCTACGTCGACCTCTCCCACATTACCTCGTCCACGCACCTCTTTGGATATGAAGCTGGAGAAACTTCTGGATGTCCTCCGGGTACTGGATTACCCCACGAACGTTCGTCCTATTATCGTCAAATTATCCTCCCTCCTTCTTCCCTACCCCTCCTTCACTATTCCTTCCTCCCTCTCTCCGCCTCTTCACCCCTCCAACATCCCCCTCCGATCCCTCTCGAGTTCCCTACTCTTCCTCGTGTTTCTTCAAGAATGAGGACGAGAACGGTCGTTTATTCTTCGCGTTTAAAATCGAAACTGTCTGTCTGTACATCTTTCTCTCTCTCTCTCTCTCTCTCTCCCCCCCCCTCTCTCTTTCTCTCTCTCTCTTTCCTCAGATTCCTACTAATACACGACATGTTTTTTAAATAACAATTCGTCATTTTCCAAGTACGGACAAAGATCACGGAAATTCCATGGACATACATAAAAAAAAATTATATATATGTGTGTGTGTGTATGTAAGTATGTATATATATATATATATATATATACGTAGACTCTCATCGTGGATATCTCTCTTAACATAATATGGTCGAAGGATGGCTGACAGACAGGTGAGCACGGGTGAACAAGGTGAAAGTAACATAAAGTCCAGAGAGAAGAGTAACTCGTTGATGGGCGCTCATCCTTTTCTCTTCTCTATCTTAACGATCTTCCCCTACTTCAACCGATCGTAGGCATTATTCCTTGAAAACTTCCAACGCACGACGAAAGTACGTACGTACATACGTACGTTGATTTTTTTTTTTTTTTTTTTGTACGAATGAAGAAGAAACGGAAAAAGAGAAAAAAGAGAAAAAAAAGAGAGAGAGAGAGAGGGGCGAAAGGGAGAAAAAAAAATAAGAAAGTGTAAAAAAAGAGAAAAAGGATCGTCAAAAGTGACACGACGACGGATTACGCTCTTAACCGATTTTTTATTTCCTTTTCCTTTTTTTTTTCTCCCTTTCTTTTTTCCTTTCTTTCTTTTCTTTTCTTTTTCTTTTTTTTTTCTTTTTTTTTCTTTTCTCTTCTTTTTCATCCTCTTCTTCATTCTCAATGGCTTAACAAGAAATTAAACTCTCGAATGGTGTTTTTTTTCTTCGTAATCGTTTGTAGTAACTACTGTCGTTCGGGCTACGAATGCGAGGAACATTTTTTTTCATCGTCTTTTTCTTCTTCTTTTATACGAAAGAGAAGGTGCCGGTATCAAGGTCGATGATGATTCGACAACGATATCCGCGTCTATTATTAATGCTTGTCCGATGTAATGCACAAACAAGATCTCGACCTCAGAACTGACCCGAGTAATTGAAAGAGGTGGCCGCGAAACGAGCGACTGACCACAAGGCACATCTCTAACTCTCTTACGTTTACCATATGTGATACATATATATATATATATATATATATATATATATATATATATATATATATACATACATACTTATACATACATACATATATATGAGTGTGTGTGTGTATCTCTATACGGAATGCATCAAATATACATCTTTCTGTGAATTTTTTTTGGCGTCGTGTCGAACAACCCCCATACCACTAACAAAAACAGGAAGTAATTTATTGAATCTTATCAGTATCTAAAATTTGATATATATTCGTGTTCAATTTTTATGCAAGTTTCAATCGAAGGATCGATGTTGTCTATGGATGTCGAGAATGGACAGAACGTAAAACGATAATATCATGGGACCACGAACGAAAGTATAGACTGTAGAGAAAGAAAAAGAGAGAGAGAGAGAGAGAGAGAGAGAGACAGAAAGAAAAAAAGAAAGAGAGAGAAAGAGAGAGAGAGAGAGAGAGAAGGAGAAGAAAACTAAATTAACGACTTGGCCCTAATTGCACGTTCAGAATTTTACGGCCGACCCTGTCTCGCGTCTTGTGTATCCGTGATGCGTAAGATTACAAATAACGTTTGGAGGGAGAGGAGATATAATTACTCTCGGCGTGGCCTCTCGCTCGGATGCGCGATAAAAAATCAGAATAAAACGGTGCCTTTATTAATTACGTATTACTTAATCGTTCCTCTTCATATAGAATGAGAAAGAGAGAAATAGAAAGAGAGAGAGAGAGAGAGAGAAAAGAATGAAAAACGCATGGCTTTTATTGTCTCCTTTTCTCTTTGGTATGATATAGTCAATGTACAGATTTACTATTAAACGATGAGATTGCTCGATACACAGAAACACGCGTTTATAATATCGTTACGAACGTTCACTTTTACGACGACAACGACGACGACTATGACGATGACGACCCTTGTCGACGATCGCGCAACGATGATACACACGCGACTTTATCTTTCTTTTTTCCCCTCGTCCTCTCTCCATCCCACCTTCTCATCCTCCTTCCTCCTTCCTCCCATTCTATCCTTCGCGTTAAACACACTTACGTCAAAGTTTCGAAACTTTTGCCCCGAATTAGCCGCGATTGTGTAGCCTCCCAAATATCTCTCGATTCGAAACCTATTCGAGAAAGGAGCTCGAATTGATCGTTTAACTTTAATTTATCGATTCCTTATAGTAGTAAATTTCCAAATCTTTTTTGGGATTAAAGAGAGAGAGAGAGAGAGAGAAGAAGAAGAAAAAGGAAGAAAAAATAAAAGAAGGTTGATCCGAATTTATATCGATCGATTTAAATAATTCATTTAATTTAACGAATTCTAATTATCGTCGATATATTATTATGATTATTTAATTCGAATTAATTTCGATTTATTTAATTTTAACGAATTCGCATTATCATCGATATATTATTATTACAATTATTATCATTATGAAAGTATCGATATCGTCGTTTAAAGAAGTAATTTGGATGTTTAACGTTGAATCGTAAAGCTCCTTCTGAGCTCCTTACCTACCTATCTGCCTGCCTGTCTGTCTGTCTGTCTGTCTGTCTGTCTGTCTGCCTAGTTACCTGCCTAGTTGTCTGTCTAGCTTATCGCACGATCGATTTATTCGTTATAATATCGATGCCGCCTTTGACATTTATAATTTTTCGTTCGACCTTCGGACGAATCGAGACAACACGACACGACACGACACGACGAATCGAAACGAGTTTTTTGGCGAGAGTCCTCTACGCTTTTTATCCTACGTCGCTTACCTCAAGAGAAAGGATTCAATATTTTTCTCTTTTTGATTATGCGTAAGAAACGACACTAGCACGCGTACGACTTTGTACCTGTACATACATATATACATACGTATGTACATGTGTACATGTTACTTGTACATATTTATATGTACCGGTAGGTAACAGTAAGACGCCGCTCATTTTTGATTATCGTCGTGGACATTTGAGGCGTCTCAAATTAATCCGAAGGATCCTTTACTCGACGAAGAATTCGATGATTTCAGAACTCGCGTCATCGTTTAACGGAATACCTGCAATCGATCATTTTATCATCACGACGAGTTTATATGTATTTAGACATAAATACGAACTTACATTATCACGAACGCAACTGCGATGTTATTTTTTAATTTTTTTTTTTTTTTTTTTAATTACGTCACTAATACTCCTCTATATTATGACCGATTGTAAAGAGATTTATTCGAAAAGAAATAGAAATTAGAAAAAGAAAAATATTATTTCGTTCGAACGAACGATTTTATAAGTACGACGATAAAATTGTATATCTCCCCGTAAGAGACTATCATTGGGAAAAAGATGGGGATGGGGAGGAGGAGAAGGATGGGAAGAGGAGGAGTGGAGGAGGGAAACCCTCAACGAGCCGTTTAAAACGAGATGAAGGTTAAGGAAGAAAATAAAAGATAAAAGGGAAAAAAAAAGAAAAATAAAAAAAAAGAGACTAGTCGAGGATACAAATTAGAGAAAGTCTATGCTATTTCCTATTTGAAGGTTGATCCTCGCTCGAGGCTCATCAAGAAGGGCTCTGAGGCCCATCGGCATATTAACGTGATATATATAGACGTACATACATAATAATATTCATATATTACAAGTATTACGTGAGATTGCACGAGAGGGGAAACGGGCATCAACCGTGTGAAAACAAGATATTTATTCTCACATTAATTATATCTAATGTTGAATTGAAGGTGAATCGTGTCGTACGATTTCGCAAGATGTCTCTCTTATACTCCTTTTTTTTTCTTATTTTCTTTTTCTTTTTTTTTTTGACTACGATATACATAAATCTCCCGTTAGATCGGCCAAATTAAAACCGTATAATACGACGTTTATTATATCGACGGGACCTCATTATTTTAATGACAAAAACTATAAGTTAAAGATACATAATGGAGGATATAATACATATATATATATATATATATACAATGTATGTGTGTGTGTCTGTGTGTATATATCTATAACCAACTTCATACTCCGTATATACACGTAATAACGACATTGTGATATTAGGATTTTCATTTAATGAGGAAAGTGAAAAAGAAAAGAGAGAGAGAGACAGAGAGGGAGAAAAAAAAAGTAACAAATCTTTATTAATTCGGGCTCGTCCGGGATTTGAACCCGGGACCTCTCGCACCCGAAGCGAGAATCATACCTCTAGACCAACGAGCCAACTTGTTTAATCATTTTCTACAAATGCAGAAATTTTTTTTCCAAATTTTCATCATTATTCTAATCGATAACAAAACGATGTGATCTCTCGTCCGATAGTTTTTAATGATCGACGAAAGAAGGAATTTAATGCGATTAAATTCAACAATGAATAAAGGGCAATAGGGAGACAGAGAGTGAAGGGGAGAAACAGTTTCCATTTTCTTGATCGCGTAATCTTAACTCGAGTAGTTTGGGAATTTTAATGAGTAGATAAGTAGGTAAATAGTTTGATAGATAAGTTTGTATTAGATAGATCCATAATAGGATATGTCTAATTGTTCGAAGGCATAATTAAAATATATTTATTTTTAACTATTAGGCCATTATATATATAAATCGTTCCGTTCGACGAGTAAAAGTCATTATGACTTGTGAACGTATTAGATCGTGGAAATTTGAAACAATAAGAAATTACTATTGGGAAAATACTAAGGTGATAAAACCTAAAGAAATAATTTGACGAATTTTAATAAATGACGTGATCGACGGCGTGAACGATATCCGGATGGATCCTGAAAGATTTTCTCGGAGGATCTATACTTACGTCGAAGGTGCCAGTGGCGACACCTGCCGGTTTAAATCCAACATTAAATATTTAAACGCGTCGCGTGCAGCCCGCCATCGACTTGCTCTTTCATGCGATATATCATCTACCATCTCGAACGGACCAGACCGGACCGGACCGTACCCATCGAGATAAAAATGATTGGTATCGTACGCGACGTATGGCCTACAACAAAGTTGAAGAAAGGTCAGGATGGAACGGATCGCAAAATTACTTTTCATCGAAGCCTTCGTAATTACCTATAAGGTATCCCTTTTGCCTTGTATGCAAAACCGAGTTTGAAATTTTCTTCTTATTCATTTCGCTCGGCCGACCACCGTGTCTGTTAAAAAGCCAACATGAGGAGGTCCTCTTCGTGAGATGAACTCTTACAACCGGAGGGATAAAAAAAAAAAATATATATATATATATATATATATATACACTTGGGTACGAAGAAAGAAAAGAAAACAATGAAAATGGTAGAAAAGAAAAGAAAGAAAAAAAAAATATCCGAGAAAAAGAAGGAAATATAGTTTTCGAAGAAAGACACATTATTTATATACTAACTTACGGTACTTTGATCCATCTAATGACGAACTCGTATCAATGCGAAAGATAGCGTCAAATGTAAATTTCTTTAATTACTATAGTAAACTATTACTATCTAAGATAGTAAGCATTATAATTCGTTTTATTAGATACTTTTTCGATCTTAGGCTAACTGTCGCAGCATTTTTTTCTCTTCCCCCCTCTCTCTCTTTCTCTCTCTCTCTCTCTGTCTTTCTATTTTAATCACATATACCTACGTGTCCTTTTCACCCTCATTATACTTAAAAAGAAATAAAAAAAAATAAAAAAGAAAAGAAAAAAGCGAATAAACGAAGGTACCTTAAGAGGAATGTTTTACTAGGGGACACATTTTACTGCATAGAAATTGAAAGTAAAAAATATACAACGTGATCTATCGTATGGACGAGAACGGTAAAGACTATAATCGATTGTAAAACAATAAAATTGAGACATCGGGGGACCCTTAATTTAGGGAATTTCAGTATTTAAAACATTTTTTAATTTTCTACGAAACGAACCTCCTACCATTGTAGCTTTTAATAAGTTTCCTAAATAACGTTATTCCGAATTGAAATAAAACACATAAAGTCTTTCAAAGTTGCAAATCATTTTTTACATTAGTTTTTTATATTTATATATATATATATTTTTTTTTTTAGTAATCCGTAATAATAACATTTCTCGAATTACCATTAATAATTTCGGCAAATGGATTATTCTGTCATAAATCGAGATATTTTTATTTTTCATTTTCCGCGTTCATATTTATTTTATATTTATAATAAATATTTTATTAACACCGATCGATCGATCAATTGGTCAATTTCAAATTTATCTTTAGATTATTTCGTTAAGAAATTTTTTTTTTTTTTTTTTTTTTTTTGATTTATTTTCGGCAATATTATCAACAAGGAATAAAGGAATATTTTTTTCTAAACATGCATATAAATAAATTTTTTGAAATTTACTTCGATCCTTTACGGTTTTGTCTCTCTCTCTCTCTCTCTCTCGTTCTCTCTCGCGTGCACGCAAACACGTTGTTTCGACAAATGACGCATTCTCAAAGATTAGAGTCGATTCGTCGAGTAAAAGCGTGCGACGAAGTCCCGGTTATCGTTTTAATACCTACATTTAGTTAATTACGGCTTCATCGCCGTGGGCCAAATCGCAATGAAACTCACGAACGTCGCTAATTACCACGAAAGCCCAGGGGCCTTTCTATCAAGTCGTTTTAAAATTTGATAGTAATTCCGTAGCGAAACTATCATGTAAAAAAAAAAAAAAAAAAGAAAAAAAGAAAAAAATATATATATATACACATATGAAAAATATATACACACACGAGAATATACATATTTAATATGTGTGTCAATTGTATAAATACGTCATATATGTTAAATAGATGTATAATATATTTATAAGAGAATTCCTTTAGATTTGTACAAATTTACGATAATTTCTTTCGAGGGAAGAAGAGAAAATAAACGAAGGAAAAAGAAAAAAAAAAAAAAAATAAATAAACGAACGAACGAATGAAATCGCAAAGCTAAAGTTTTCGATTAACTTTAAATTAATGGATAAAAATGGTTAAACGTTTAAAATTCGTTCATATAAAGACCGACATAATAATTAAGAATCTTTCGAAACTCATAAGACGAAAACGATGTCGACTGCTCGTTTGCAATAGTTCGAGATACGATTAAGAGGGGAAAAGAGAACTTCTTAGCGATTTGTAAGATAAACGCAGAGAAGTGAGGGAGAGGAGGTGAGCATTTAGGTGAAAGAGAAAAAAGAAGAAAAAAGTAAAAGAAAAGTAAAGAAAATGACAGAGGATACTTCGAAATTCGACGATGTATCCTCTTATCGTCATCTTATCGTTATGAATTCGTGATAACACGGTTGCACTTGGAGATATTACCGTCACGGTTCGAAACTTTCAGGGACGTAGAGAAGAGCGACGTAAGGAACATGTAATTAGGCCTGTTCGTTCGAATAAGAAACGTCGACGTATGACGTCGATCGAAAGAAACTTCTGACTTTATTAAATCCTGACCAACTCAACGCGTTCTTTCGAAAGAAGTCAGTTAGCTTATCTCGTGCGCGTGTCTCTTTGGAAATTCCAATCTATTTGGATTTCGTGCGACACGAAACTCGTCTACACGACAAAATAAAAGCCAAAAGAAAGTAAAAGAAAAAGGAAAGAGAAAAGTTTATACTATGATGGATTCGTCTACCAAGAATCAAATCGATTTCGATTCTGGTGATAACTAAGACGATAAGACGAACAAAACTTATACGACGAAGAAACGCATCACGTTACATAAAAGGACCTTAGGCAAGTCATTCCGTATAGCGTATGGAGGTCAAGCGTAATGCTTGCCAACGTACATATGAGACTTTCCCACGTTCCGTCTACCAAAACGTACACCCATGAAATTATTCCTCAACGACGTATCCGCGAGAAACCAATTTCTTCGAGAGAGGACGATGGGAGATTTATTCGTAGGAATAAACTAACCACGTTTCCTACGATCAACGGCGATCAAACAATTTTCTTACGAAATATTTCACGACGTCGGTAAAGAAGCAGAAAAAGGAAGAAAGAGTAAAGGTAAAAGAAAAAGGAACAACTTTTATCGAATTTCTATATCTATAAGTAATATAACAAACGGGAATGTCATTGATAATGACGAAAAACTAAGATGTCAGAGAAAAAATTAAAAAACCAAATATTAGAGTAAGTACAACGTAGTAAGATAAATTTTTTAGTAAATCAATAAATAATGAATGTTCTTTCGAAAAAAAAGATGTAATTAAAAAGGAAAAATAGAGAGAGAGAGAGAGAGAGAGAGAGAGAGAGAGAGAGAGAGAGAATCACGGCGATTACGTCTAGGAAGAAAAAAGATATAAAAAAAGAGAAATAGAAAAAGGGAAAGAGAAAGAGAAAGAGAAGGAGATAGAAAAGGATAGAAGAGGTAAGAAGAAGAAGGAGAGAGGGACAGCGCAACGAGGCCCCTCCCTTCTACCCCCTCTCCTAGCTAAAAGAGAGGATCCCTCCGGTGTGAGGTCCCCCACCAAAGCCACCGAGAGAGGACCTGCGGCCCACCTGTGCCCGCCGAGCGGATGGACCCTGCACGCTTCTCCGACTCGGCACACAGTGTGCCCATAAGGCCCATTCGAGCTATACTTACGAGAACGCGCGCGCGACCGGGAGCGAGCAAGCAAGCGAGCAAACGAACGAACAAGTAAGCAAACGAACGAACGAACGAACGAACGAACGAACGAACGAACGAGCGGGACAGCAGAAAATCATCAGAGGTGGGGGCCGATTCAAGAATCGACGTGGACACCCTCACCTTCCAAAGTCATTCACCTAACGGTCATCGTCGGATCGAGCATCTTCTTCTTCTTCTTCTTCTTCCTCTTCTTCTTCTTGTTGTTGTTGTTATTATTATTATTATTATTATTATTATTATTATTGTTGTTGTTGTTGTTGTTGTTATTGTTATTATTATTATTTTCAACGTCGTGTTTCCCTTTTTTTTTTTTTATTTTTACTACCATTTTTACTTTTCTTTCCGAACGTCAATGAATTTTTTCCCCTTCATTTAATTTCTTGATTCTTTCTTCTTCCTATTTTCTTTTTTTTTGTTTTTTTTTGTTCTTTTTTTGTTTGTTTTTTTTTTGTTTTTTTTTCTTAACCAACGAAAAACACGAGGGGAAAAAAAGAAGAAGAGGAGAGAACAGATAAAAAAAAACAGGAAGAAGAGGAGACGAGTGTCGAAACGGAGTGTGATATTGCGGGAGAGAGCGAGAAAAGGAAAAGGAAAACAAGAAAAAACAAGAAAAAGAAAGAACAAGGGAAAGACTTCGTTCGTTCGTTCGTTTCTCTTCTTATTTTTTTGTTTTTTTTTTTTTTTGTTTCTCCTTTTAATTCAATTTAATTTAATTTTATTTTTGTTCGTTCGCGTTCTC